>NC_053028.1:709601411-709785256 GCF_003073215.2 Triticum urartu
CAAAGGAGGAGAAGGGGAAACCCTAGGCTCAGATGGGCCTAAGGCCCACCCTAGGGGGCGCCCCCCTCTCCCCTTGGCCGCCCCCCTCAAACCCATCTAGGGCTGCCGCCCCTCTAGGGGTGGGAACCCTAGAGGGGGCGCACCCTCCTCCCTCTCCCCTATATATAGTTGAGGTATTTGGGGCTGCCATCATACGAGTTTGGACCTCTCCATGGCACAACCCTGCATATCTCCTTCCTCCTCTCCCGCGGTGATTGGCGAAGCCCTGCAGGATTGCCATGCTCCTCCACCACCACCACGCCGTTGTGCTGCTGCTGGATGGAGTCTTCCTCAACCTCTCCCTCTCTCCTTGCTGGATCAAGGCATGGGAGACGTCACCGGGCTGTACGTGTGTTGAACGCGGAGGTGCCGTCCGTTCGGCACTAGGATCTCCGGTGATTTGGATCACGACGAGTACGACTCCTTCAACCCCGTTCTCTTGAACGCTTCCGCATAGCGATCTACAAGGGTATGTAGATGCACTCTCCTTCCCTTCGTTGCCGGTTTCTCCATAGATAGATCTTGGTGACACGTAGGAAAATTTTGAATTTCTGCTACGTTCCCCAACAGTGGCATCATGAGCTAGGTCTATTGCGTAGTTACTATGCACGAGTAGAACACAAAGTAGTTGTGGGCGTCGATTTTGTCAATTTACTTGCCGTTACTAGTCTTAGCTTGATTCGGCGGCATCGTGGGATGAAGCGGCCCGGACCGACCTTACACGTACTCTTACGTGAGACTGGTTCCACCGATTGACATGCACTAGTTGCATAAGGTGGCTAGCGGGTGTCTGTCTCTCCCACTTTAGTCGGATCGGATTCGATGAAAAGGGTCCTTATGAAGGGTAAATAGCAATTGGCATGTCACGTTGTGGTTTTGCGTAGGTAAGAAACGTTCTTGCTAGAAACCCATAGCAGCCACGTAAAACATGCAAACAACAATTAGAGGACGTCTAACTTGTTTTTGCAGGGTATGCCATGTGATGTGATATGGCCAAAAGGATGTGATGAATGATATATGTGATGTATGAGATTGATCATGTTCTTGTAATAGGAATCACGACTTGCATGTCGATGAGTATGACAACCGGCAGGAGCCATAGGAGTTGTCTTTATTTATTGTATGACCTGCGTGTCATTGAACAACGCCATGTAATTACTTTACTTTATTGCTAACCGGTAGCCATAGTAGTAGAAGTAATAGTTGGCGAGCAACTTCATGGAGACACAATGATGGAGATCATGATGATGGAGATCATGGTGTCATGCCGGTGACGATGATGATCATGGAGCCCCGAAGATGGAGATCAAAAGGAGCAATATGATATTGGCCATATCATGTCACTTTTGATTGCATGTTATGTTTATCATGTTTATACATCTTATTTGCTTAAGAACGACGGTAGTAAATAAGATGATCCCTCATAATAATTTCAAGAAAGTGTTCCCCCTAACTGTGCACCGTTGCGACAGTTCGTTGTTTCGAAGCACCACGTGATGATCGGGTGTTAGATTCTTACGTTCGAATACAACGGGTGTTGACGAGCCTAGCATGTACAGACATGGCCTCGGAACACATGCGAAACACTTAGGTTAACTTGACGAGCCTAGCATGTACAGACATGGCCTCGGAACACAAGAGACCGAAAGGTCGAGCATGAGTCGTATGGTAGATACGATCAACATGAAGATGTTCACCGATGTTGACTAGTCCGTCTCACGTGATGATCGGACACGACCTAGTTGACTCGGATCATGTAATCACTCAGATGACTGGAGGGATGTCTATCTGAGTGGGAGTTCATAAGATGAACTTAATTATCCTGAACATAGTCAAAAGGTCTTCGCAAATTATGTCGTAGCTCGCTCTTCAGTTCTACTATTTAGATATGTTCCTAGAGAAAATTTAGTTGAAAGTTGATAGTAGCAATTATGCGGACTAGGTCCGTAAACTGAGGATTGTCCTCATTGCTTCATAGAAGGCTTATGTCCTTAATGCATCGCTCAGGGTGCTGAACCTCGAACGTCGTCTGTGGATGTTGCGAACATCTAACATACACATTTTGATAACTACGTGATAGTTCAGTTAAACGGTTTAGAATTGAGGCACCGAAGACGTTTTGAAACGTCGCGAAACATATGAGATGTTTCGAGGGCTGAAATTGGGATTTCAGGCTCGTGCCCACGTCAAGAGGTATGAGACCTCCGACGATTTTCTTAGCCTGCAAACTAAGGAGAAAAGCTCAATTGTTGAGCTTGTGCTCAGATTGTCTGAGTACAACAATCATTTGAATCGAGTGGGAGTTGATCTTCCAGATGAGATAGTGATGTTTCTCCGAAGTCATTACCACCAAGCTGCTAGAGCTTCGTGATGAACTATAATGTATCAGGGACATATATGATGATCCTTGAGATATTCGCGATGTTTGACACCACGAAAGTAGAAATCAAGAAGGAGCATCAATTGTTGATGGTTGGTGAAACCATTAGTTTCAAGAAGGGCAAGGGCAAAAGGGATGCTTCATGAAACGGTAAATCAGCTGCTGCTCTAGTGAAGAAACCCAAGGTTGAACCCAAACCCGAGACTAAGTGCTTCTGTAATAAGGGGAACAGCCACTGGAGCAGAATTACCCTAGATACTTGGTAGATTAGAAGGCTGGCAAGGTCGATAGAAGTATATTGGATATACATTGTGTTGATGTGTACTTTACTAGTACTCCTAGTAGCACCAGGGTATTAGATACCGGTTCGGTTGCTAAGTGTTAGTAACTCGAAATAAAAGCTACGGAATAAACGGAGACTAGCTAAAGGTGAGATGACGATATGTGTTGGAAGTATTTCCAAGGTTGATCAAATATCGTACGCTCCCTCTACCATCGAGATTGGTGTTTGCGTTGAGCATAGACATGATTGGATTATGTCTATCGCAATACGGTTATTCATTTAAGGAGAATGATGGTTACTCTGTTTATTTGAATAATACCTTCAATGGTCTTACACCTAAAATGAATGGTTTATTGAATCTCGATCGTAGTGATACACATGTTCATGCCAAAAGATAGTAATGATAGTACCACCTACTTGTGGCACAGCCACGTAAGTCATATCGGTATAAAACGCATGAAGAAGCTCCATGTTGATGGATCTTTGCGCTCACTCGTTTTTGAAAAGTTTGAGACATGCGAACCATGTCTATTGGTGTATATGCATGAAGAAACTCCATGCAAATGGACCGTTCGGACTCGCTTGATTTTGAATCACTTGAGACATGCAAATCATACCACATGGGCAAGATGACTGAAAGCCTCGTTTTCAGTAAAATGGAACTAGAAAGCAACTTGTTGGAAGTAATACATTTTGATGTATGCAGTCCAATGAGTGCTGAGGCGTGTAGTGGATATCGTTATGTTCTTACTTCACAGATGATTTGAGTAGATGTTGAGTATATTTACTTGATGAATCACGAGTCTGAATTATTGAAAGGTTCAAGTAATTTCAGGGTGAAGTTGAAAGATCGTCGTAACAAGAAGATAAAATATCTATGATATGATCATAGAGATGAATATCTGAATTACGAGTTTGGCACAGAATTAAGACATTGTGGAAATTGTTTCACAACTGATACAGCCTGGAACACCATAGTGTGATGGTGTGCCCGAACATCATAACTGCACCCTATTTGATATGATGCATACCATGATGTCTCTTATCGAATTACCACAATAGTTTATGGGTTAGGCATTAGAGACAACCACATTCACTTTAAATAGAGCACCACGTAATTTCGATGAGATGACACCGTATGAACTATGGTTTAGAGAAACCTAAGGTGTCACTTCTCAAAAGTTTGGGGCTGCGACGCTTATGTGGAAAAGTTTCAGGCTAATAAGCTCGAACCCAAAGCGGATAAATGTATCTTCATAGGACACCCGAAACAGTTGGGTATACCTCCTGTCTCAGATTTGAAAGCAATAAAGGATTGTTTCTAGAATCGGGTCCTTTCTCGAGGAAAAGTTTCTCTCGAAAGAATTGAGTGGGAGGATGGTGGAGACTTGATGAGGTTATTGAACCGTCACTTCAACTAGTGTATAGCAGGGCACAAAGAGTTGTTCCTGTGGCACCTACACCAATTGAAGTGGAAGCTTATGATATTGATCATGAGACTTCGGATCAAGTCACTCCCAAACCTCGTAGGATGACAAGGATGCGTACTACTTCAGAGTGGTACGTAATCCTGTCATGGAAGTCATGTTGCTAGACAACAATGAACCTACGAGCTATGAAGAAGCGATGGTGGGCCCGGATTCCGATAAATGGCTTGAGGCCATAAAATTCGAGAGAGGATCCATGTATGAAGACAAAGTGTAGACTTTGGCAGAACGGCTCAATGGTCGTAAGGCTATTGAGTACAGATGGATTTTAAAAGGAAGACGGACAATGATGGTAAGTATCACCATTAAGAAAGCTCGACTTGTCGTTAAGATGTTTTCCGACAAGTTCAAGGAGTTGACTATGATGAGACTTTCTCACTCGTAGCGATGCTAAGAGTCTGTTGGAATTATATTAGCGATTACTGCATTATTTATGAAATCTTGCAGATAGGATGTCGAAACATTGTTTCCTCGACGATTTTCTTGAGGAAAGGTTATATATGATACAACCGGAAGGTTTTGTCAATCCTAAAAGATGCTAATAAGTATGCAAAGCTCCAGCAATCCTTCTAAGGACTGAAGTAAGCATCTCGGAGTTGGAATGTATGCTTTGATGAGATGATCAAAGATTTTGGGTTTATACAAAGTTTATGAGAAACTTGTATTTCCAAATAAGTGAGTGGGAGCACTATAGAATTTCTGATGAATATATGTTGTTGATCAGAAATGACGTAGAATTTCTGGAAAGCATATAGGGTTATTTGAAAGTGTTTTTCAATGGAAAGCCTGGATTAAGCTACTTGAACATTGAGCATCAAGATCTATAAGGATAGATCAAAACGCTTAATGGTACTTTCAAATGAGCACATACCTTGACATGATCTTGAAGGTGTTCAAGATGGATCAGTCAAAGAAGGAGTTCTTGCCTGAGTTGTAAGGTATGAAGTTAAGACTTAAAGCTCGACCACGGCAGAATAGAGAGAAAGGACGAAGGTCGTCCCCTATGCTTAAGACGTAGGCTCTACAGTATGCTATGCTGTGTACCGCACCTGAAATTTGCCTTGCCATGAGTCAGTCAAGGGGTACAAGAGTGATCCAAGAATGGATCACAGGACAGCGGTCAAAGTTATCCTTAGTAACTAGTGGACTAAGGAATTTTCTCGATTATGGAGGTGGTAAAAGAGTTTATCGTAAAGGGTTACGCCGATGCAAACTTTGACACTAATCCAGATTATTCTGAGTAGTAAACTGGATTCGTATAGTAGAACAGTTATTTGGAATAGCTCCAAATAGAATGTGGTAGCTGCATCTAGGAGATGACATAGAGATTTGTAAAGCACACACGGATCTGAAAGATTCAGACCCGTTGACTATAACATCTCTCACAAGCATAACATGATCAAACCCAGAACTCATTTTGTGTTAATCACATGGTAATGTGAACTAGATTATTGACTCTAGTAAACTCTTTGGGTGTTAGTCACATGGGGATGTGACCTTGAGTGTTAATCACATAGCGATGTGAACTGGATTATTGACTCTAGTGCAAGTGGGAGACTGTTGGAAATATGCCCTAGAGGCAATAATAAATTAGTTATTATTATATTTCCTTGTTCATGATAAACGTTTATTATCCATGCTAGAATTGTATTGATAGGAAACTCAGATACATGTGTGGATACATAGACAACACCATGTCCCTAGTAAGCCTCTAGTTGACTAGCTCGTTGATCAATAGATGGATACGGTTTCCTGACCATGGACATTGGATGTCGTTGATAACGGGATCACATCATTAGGAGAATGGTGTGATGGACAAGACCCAATCCTAAGCCTAGCACAAAGATCGTGTAGTTCGTATGCTAAAGCTTTTCTAATGTCAAGTATCATTTCCTTAGACCGTGAGATTGTGCAACTCCCGGATACCGTAGGAATACTTTGGGTGTGCCAAACGTCACAACGTAACTGGGTGGCTATAAAGGTGCACTACAGGTATCTCCGAAAGTGTCTGTTGGGTTGGCACGAATCGAGACTGGGATTTGTCACTCCGTGTGATGGAGAGGTATCTCTGGGCCCATCGGTAGGACATCATCATAATGTGCACAATGTGATCAAGGAGTTGATCACGGGATGATGTGTTACGGAACGAGTAAAGAGAATTGCCGGTAACGAGATTGAACAAGGTATCGGGATACCGACGATCGAATCTCGGGCAAGTATCGTACCGATAGACAAAGGGAATTGCATACGGGATTGATTGAATCCTCGACATCGTGGTTCATCCGATGAGATCATCGTGGAACATGTGGGAGCCAACATGGGTATCCAGATCCCGCTGTTGGTTATTGACCGGAGAACGTCTCGGTCATGTCTGCATGGTTCCCGAACCCGTAGGGTCTACACACTTAAGGTTCGATGACGCTAGGGTTATAAAGGAAGTTTGTATGTGGTTACCGAATGTTGTTCGGAGTCCCGGATGAGATCCCGGATGTCACGAGGAGTTCCGGAATGGTCCGGAGGTAAAGATTTATATATGGGAAGTCCTGTTTTGGTCACCGGAAAAGTTTCGGGGTTTATCGGTAACGTACCGGGACCACCGGGAGGGTCCCGGGGGTCCACCAAGTGGGGCCACCAGCCCCGGAGGCTTGCATGGGCCAAGAGTGGTAAGGGACCAGCCCCTGAGTGGGCTGGTGCGCCTCCCACAAGGCCCAAGGCGCAGCAAAGGAGGAGAAGGGGAAACCCTAGGCTCAGATGGGCCTAAGGCCCACCCTAGGGGGCGCCCCCCTCTCCCCTTGGCCGCCCCCCTCAAACCCATCTAGGGCTGCCGCCCCTCTAGGGGTGGGAACCCTAGAGGGGGCGCACCCTCCTCCCTCTCCCCTATATATAGTTGAGGTATTTGGGGCTGCCATCATACGAGTTTGGACCTCTCCATGGCGCAGCCCTGCATATCTCCTTCCTCCTCTCCCGCGGTGCTTGGCGAAGCCCTGCAGGATTGCCATGCTCCTCCACCACCACCACGCCATTGTGCTGCTGCTGGATGGAGTCTTCCTCAACCTCTCCCTCTCTCCTTGCTGGATCAAGGCATGGGAGACATCACCGGGCTGTACGTGTGTTGAACGCGGAGGTGCCGTCCGTTCGGCACTAGGATCTCCGGTGATTTGGATCACGACGAGTACGACTCCTTCAACCCCGTTCTCTTGAACGCTTCCGCATAGCGATCTACAAGGGTATGTAGATGCACTCTCCTTCCCTTCGTTGCTGGTTTCTCCATAGATAGATCTTGGTGACACGTAGAAAATTTTGAATATCTGCTACGTTCCCCAACAGTTCCTCCTCCAACCCATTCCCGAAGGGCCTCAAGAAGAAAGCCATCAACGCGCTCCCCACCATCTCCTTCGCCGCAGCCGCTTCACTGCAGCCGGCAGCAACAGAGTGTGCGATATGCCTGGCTGAGTTCGCGGAGGGGGAGGGCGTGCGTGTTCTCCCGCGCTGCGGCCACACCTTCCATGTTCTCTGCATCCACGCTTGGCTCCGGACCTGCGCCACCTGCCCCTCTTGCTGCGCCTCCATCGCTGCTGCTCCAGCCCCTGCACCTACGCTAGTGGTCATAGTGGCAGGGAACAACAGGTGCGGGAGGTGCGACAAGGCGGCCGCCCTGGCTGGTGGTGGAGATAGCACGTTCTTGCCTTAATCAGTTTATCTTATTCCTCCTTTGTTCTCTTTTCCACCGGTTTGCTAGTTAGGCTATGGAATTAATTGAATTTTTCTTAGTTAGTCGAGTATTTACCATCAGCTAGTAATTAATTACATGAGTTGTACTTAGTTAAGTAGAGTAGTAGCAGTATTGTTCTTGTGCTTCATTTTCTTCAACTTCCTCTACTTTGTTTGGTAAATGAGTCATTGTATGTCGACCCAGCTAGTTTAGTAGCTTTGTTGTAAAGTGCATAATATACGATACAACCACATACGGTGAACTAAAGTGTGAACTACATATAGTTTTCCTTTCTGCGACATCAAATCTCTTCTTTGTAATTATGCTTGAACAAATTATTGGGCATAAATAGAGTGCGACAATAGCTTTTAATATGTTCTGTGTGAGTGGCAGCAATATATTGTCGGTATCAATTTGTTTTGTTTTAACCTAATCATTGCAACATGCAACAAATTAAGTTTTTAGTCTCCATCTGAATCAATTCCCCATTGATTGAAGCAAACGGACTAGGTACCGGCTCGACCGGTGGAGATTGAACGAAAAAGTGCAAGGACAAATCATAGGGAAGAATGATTTCTGCAGGACAACAATCCACTGGATCAGAAGTCAGGAATTCGCAGGAGTGGAACATAACAAGCTCTGTATTGACCAGACGACCGCATACTAGGACTGCGATGGATCCGTAGGTCTTTTAATGTCTACGACATAGTCTCGACATCAAGACATACACACATAATGAGTATCAGAAAAAATAACTTAAACTCTAAACTACGCATTGTTGAAAAAAAAATCTAAACTCTAAACAAGGACAAAGCAAATTTTTATCCATAGTGTTCCACATCTTGATGTTAGGAGGGCTCATGGAGGCGGGCGGTGCCCAAGAAACACTACGAAAGACTGTATATGTTGGTAGCTAGGATTTTGATTCTACTCAGTGTGACTATTTGTTTGGTCATAGAATGAGTAATGCCTATATATCATGTGGGCCAGAAGAAGAAAAACTAGGTGCCTACATGACTGGTACATCTACACAATACCATAGTAGATGACACTATGCAACGACGGGCATGTATGTGGAAAACCATGGAAACATGTACTTTTTGCCAAAGGTGGGTGGCCAACTAAAGTTGGGGATAAGAAGATGCGTATACATCTGCTTCTATACAAATATTTCTCCACTTGGCCGGCCTTCATGAGGCCTTTATGTGCAGTGTACTGTCTTGTCTCCAAGATTCAACTTTTTCTCCTGCTAAAGATTAATCATCTATTTTGTGAAATATCCATGGCTGGCTGGGTGTTGGGAACTAGAGTCTCCATGTATAGTGTGGTGCATGTGCAGCAAGTGAACAACTAACAGGGTCATTTGTCAAACAATCAAATGGTATGAAAAGTTAAGTGTGACTTTGAGCGATGAATGTCTCACATTCGTTTCATTTATAGATAGTGGATTTCCGGGGTAAATTACTTAGCACCTAGTTCTGTGATCATCAGGGTTATGAAACTAAATGAATCAATAAACTGTGTTAGTTAGGCCTCCCCGCTACAGTTTCATAACTCATAAGGACATATCCAGTAATGTGGCACTATAATTAAAGATGAGACTGGTGCTAATAATATCATACTATGATACAATATCTTAACAATTGAAAAGGAAACTTAGTGACAAATAAATCATATACACAATCATTTTGATAAATAAGATATCACTCTAATCTATAATTTCAGAAGTAACTAAAGTGGTATCATGCATATATTTCTTTATCATATTACCCATAGTCAAAGACCTTAGAGCATCTTAACGCATCGCCCAAAACTTACTACTCCAAACTTCCTCTCAAACCTTAACTCGTCAAATTTGGGGAGTGAAAAACTAGGCGCACCTAGGCTTTCTCCTAAAACTTAGGTCAATAGAAAACATTCTTTTGCTATTTCTGTTAACCTCTTGCCTACAAACTCCATTTCAACTTATATTTACACATCATAGTAATTCAAAACTTCACACGTCCCAACATTGTTTCGAATTAAACTTCCAAGTGATGTATGTAGTAGTTTTGGTGCACATCACACATGTGGAAAGCATCCATGTCTGATCACATGCAACCGCACTAGCTAAATGTAAGTCGATGCATAAGAGAGACTCAATTAGTTGACTAATTAATCAATCACGTACAGAAAGACAACCTAACTAATAACACGGGATGGATCATCTGCATTATATCCATCACCCACCTTAGATATATAGCTGCTACTTTCCACAACCCGATATGATTTGTTAAGTTAATCACACACCAATCATGTATCCCACGATCCGTCAAAAAACACATTGTAAATATTATTTTAATTACATGATCCATAGATTAGAAGTATAACCACTTGAGTCAAAAGGTCTGGTGCGTTCCACCATCTTCTTGGCTCTTTGAGACTTTCATCGAAAATGGAAACCGGTGCCGGAAAGATTGAATGAAAAGTAGTCCATCGATCGGCAAGGACACCAAAAATAGGTTTACATACTTAACTCAGCCACTCATCTTTAGGGAGCATTCCTGTATACTTTACCTCCTAACTACATGCACACACACTAGCTACATAGCTTTGTGATGGAATAGACACCCATACATCCATCACAAAGCATGAAATTGGGCAAAATTAAGCGCTTTCTTTGTGCAAGAAATTAATTAATTAGTGGGATAATAAGCAAAGTGTTTTCATTCATTACGATGTTTATGTCTTTCCTTATGGAATAAGAAAAGTTGGGGATGGTAAAATATGTAATGACACTACATTTACTTTCTAGCGAGCTCATTTTCTTCAACCCCCAATGCAGTAAGATATATGTAATCCTGGCTAAATAGGCAGTGTGAGCCGCACTAACCCCGTATGGAATGAATCATGTATAGTATCTTATTATATATATTAGTGATATGAAGACTACCTCAGTTCAGCGCGCATAACTGAGCGTTAGGTGGTAGGTACACACACTTTGAGCATTTCCTCCCTTGATTGTGGTCTTTAATTTGGTGGTGAAACGACGAGCTAGGTAGCTCTCGGCTAATCACTTTCACTTTTGCGAAAAGCACAAATTAAAGGGAGATTACAAGTGTGTCTGTCTCTAATCTTCCACACATGCACTGGTTTTGGCTGCTACTTGACTTACTCCTCATATAGTATCGTCACTATAGTATGGTTTACTTTTTTGTGGTGACAAGCTTGATTATACCATGTACTTTTCTAGGCAGAGCAACACTAATTAATAAGCATAGTTAACTTGTCACGGGTGCAAGCAAAATATCCCCAAGTGGCATGAACTGCAGCAGCGCATGCCACTGCTTCGACGCATCCTTTTCTTATCAAACTTTTGTTCATCCCTTATGTTTCTGATGATTTGTTTTGTGCATCGGTAACTTCTAAGAATGGTAAACAAATGTGCAACTTGGGAAATTTCATCAAGATTACCTGCAAATTCAGCTTGCCGACGAAGCACCTCTTTCATAGATTCACTTTACAGTAAGACAAATCAAAATCATGGATTAACTTAAGAGAGCCTCATCTTTCCAAACATACTATGGTTGTGGTTGGTCTCCAATTAGAAGTTTAGTAACAACCCGTTGTAATACTCCCTACAGCATCACGACTCACCATATTGTACTATTGCCTTCCATGTAGAAAAACATGACACACCTGCATGAGGAAGCATCCTATAGTGGCATGCATGCATTGAGACCCCGCCCCTACCACATGGGCCTGGCGGCCTTTAGAATACTAGCAGGCGGAGGTGCGGCAGCACGCCGCGCCCGAGCTTAAGCCCGTCGTTAGCCATATGTTGTTGCTCATATTTGTTATTGATAGTTTATCAGGTTTTGGTAAGTGAAGCAAGAATAATATAGTAGGTAATACAGATCATTTGGTCAATTTCATGACTTGGTGACATACATGATAAATAAAATAGTACAATGAAGTGCTGTTTAAGAGAGTAATATTGTGTAGCTAGATGGTGTACAAATGTAGATAAAGAAAAACTTGGTGAAAATACATCATGGCTTTTTAGCACTTCAGATTCTTTGTTCTTGATCTTCATGATTAATTTGGTCTGGATGAACATAAATTGGAGGGTATTTACATCCTTTCGGGATTTGATTAGGGTGCTCCTCTCGGGCCCATCCACTGAAGATTTTAGTCTATGGAAAAATTATTTCGCAAGCACAACATGATAGCGGCTCGATTAACATATGTGGAGTTTACGTGAGAAGACAATTCATCAGCACGGTAATAAGGTTCATTTAGCTGATCAGGAGCAAACAAGTGCCATGATAACTACAGAAACTTAGGATCTTATCAACTATTAATAGCGATTAAAAACATGATATTTTTCTTCTTCTAGAAATGTATGATGAGCACAAATGGAAGTATCAACTGGCTAAATCATATATCTTGTGTAGGCCAAAGGACCTAGGATGGATATGCATCGGAAACATCAAAAATATCAAAATTAAAAATAAGTGCTTGCATAGAAAATAGCTATTCAAGCTACAAAATGGGGAAGGGTGTCTCGCAAGAGCTCCTCCATAATAAACACTTATATTGCAAGAATATATCTGTTTTGGAAGCCTTCCCGAAGTGGATGCCAAACCAACCGATTCTCTATTTTGGAAGGGCTTGATGAAGTTGGTGATGGCCAATCGATGAGTTCCTGGGAGATACCTGGCTAGGTGAAAATCCGCTTGCGACTATGTACCCTTCAATTTACAATATAGTGTTAAAGGAGATGGTACAGTTCAATATGTTTTTGGATCGACACCTATGGACATCCAATTCAGGAGGGCCATAATTGGTGATAAATTGATGCATGGCTCCTTTAATTTGTATGATGATGTTGGTCAACTTAGCTCACGTGCCGAATGTTTTGGTGGAGAGTTAAGACCAGCAACGTGTTTGTTGTTAAGTCTATGTATGCAAATCTTATAAATATGGGGCCGACTTTTCGCAGAAAAAATATTCGAAAAATAAAGTTCCTTTAGAGATAAAATTTTATGTGATTTGTACAGAGGACTATGTATGCAGATCTTGTAAATATGTGGCCGATGTTCCAGAGAAAGAATATTTGGAAAATTAAAGTTCCTTTAGAGATAAAATTTTATGTGATTTGTACAGACGAAGTGATCCTCACCAAATATTATTTGGCTAAAAGAAACCATAAGAGATGTATAAAGTGTTGTTTTGTGTTCAAGATGAAATAATTTAACATTTCTCTATTTCCGCCTTTTCACAACTTTGATTTGGCGTGCGACTCTTGTTGCATGTAATATGTCACTCCCAACAAATATCCCAAATTTATTTGGAATCTGGTTTGTTGGTATCAACAAAAACCTTAAGGGTTATATCCGTATAGGGGTTTGTGCCTTACTTGGGGGAAATTGGAATTGCTGGAATGACTATGTTTTTAGTGGGTCTTTCTCTATTAACTTTGTGCAGCTTATCTGCAAGGCCAACACATTGATCCGTATGTGATCATCACCTCAAAACGGGGACACTGGGAGCTCATGGCCTATGGGTGCAACCGTATGGAGACGGTTTCACAATCGTTATTCAACTAGTTTGGCTGGCATGTCACTAATAGATTATGTGGTTAAGTCATGTGATCTTAATACGACATTTTGTGGTCATTTTTCTGTTTTCTCATTTTAATTGCTATTGCGTACTTGTTGAACTTTATCCTTTTCTTTTAACAAAGATGGTTGTGTGCATCATGATGATTTAGAGGTCAGAGTCTGCCCCTTTTTCAACAACAAAATTGCATTTCTGTGGAGGGATAGAAAACATACAAAAATTTCTCTAGCTGATAACTAGTGGGTTCACCTATAATACTTGCATTACAGTTCAGGCGATATTTTTGCTAAATCACGGTTGATTTTGCAGCCGTTGGAGGTTGGGAAGTCAATGCTACTTTATTTTTTGCAAGACCATCAAGATGTTGACACAATGAAACTTGCTGACCTATGGTTTTCCACCTCGCGGTGTCAGAAAAGCCATCAAAGACGAGGAGAACCGGCGAAACAAGGAATCATCTTTCTAAAACCAGGTGCTTCCATTAGGATTGGCATGTCCCTATAGGAACTGCCGAACTGTACAGTGGCATGATGGGCATATATTTGAGAGAATCATGAAAATGTGAACCTTTTGGCAAAGGTCGCTGACCAGCTAATGTTTGGGATAAGTTCATAAGTAGAAGATAGTATATATGCTTTGCATCCCGTGTCTAAATATCTCTGCATTTTGGCGGGCTTTCATGATGGATGGATGGCCTTTATGTGTACCATCTAGTCTCAAAGATTCACCTTTTCTACGGCCAAAGATTCATCGGCTAGCTGGTAATTGGAATGTACGGCTAGCTACTGTTAAAGGAGATGGTTTGGGGTTTTTGGGACTTGGGCATGGACGTATGTTTGCTTGGTGCATGCAAGTGCAGCAGATCATGGTCAAGTGAATAATCTTATGAACATTGGAATGTTGAAATTAACTAAGGACATGTTCGGGTTGGTAAGAATCTGCTGGGATTGGGGTTTTGGAACTACGAGCATGTTCGATTGAGCTAAATTCCCTATCAATCTCGCTAACAGCTGCGAAACGGAACAAACCCTAAATGAGGTGCATGGATTGTGTAGGTGTTTCACACTTGTTTGACTCAAAATAATCCAATTTCTAGTACTGCACGCGCGCGTGCGCGCGCGCACACACACACGCGTGCGGCATACATGCACGCATGTCCAAATATGCAGCCGCAAGCTAAAAAAAGTTGATGTATGAGAGGTACTCATGGTCGGAGTAGCATGCAGGCCGGCCGGCTAGAGCAGCGGAGTAACAGATAACAGGCGATCGATCACTTACAAAACGACAACTCCCCACAGATACATAGATGCTGCTTTCCGGGACCTGCACCATATACCTTGTTAAGTTACTAGACAGATTAATTAAGAGTAGCTGCTAGTATCATCCATGCAAGCTAAAATGATGGCCAATTAGGTCAAAATCGTCTTGCAACTTGCATGTTCTTGTCCATTTTCTTAGCTCCCTATTGTCGTTTAGCGCCGAAAATGGCGACCAGCGAGAGAAAGAAGTTTCAATTTAAAGCAGCAACTATACATGCTCATATCCGGGGTCTAAACATAGGAAAAAACCCTGGCATATTTTTATAGGAGTGAGAAACACCGTTTGAAATATCTGCTCCCTGTGGTGGGGATCGGCTGGCCTAGAACACAGGACTATGTCCCTACCACTGAGCTACACTCAGTTATTCTTGGGGTCTACGATCGAATATATATACACAAACACACTCTCTGAGATGGAAATAAGCATTTCACCAATTTTATTTAGCGCGTTTTTCATGTGCAAAAGTCCAAAGTGTTTTACTTAAGATACTATACATCCTGTGTAAAATAAAGTAAAAGGGGATTAAACAACCCTACTTTTCTTCCCTTTTCCCCCTTTTTTTGCGAATATTCTTCCCTTTTTCCTTCCACAAGCTAACTCGCCTATACAATCCCTGATGGTGAGCTGTCGCACTAGCTATGAATGGATCATGTATATCTTAATCAGATTACCTCAACAAGCATAATAAGATCTTCAATATATAGGCGATAGGTAGGTAGTACCACTACCACACTTTGATCGTTTTCCCCATGGTCTTTGCTCTTGGGTGGTGAAACGAGCTGATTGCTCTTTCGCATTGCACTTTCACTTTTAACAAAAGCACATTTGAAAAGAGGATTTAAAGCATGTCTCTACTAAGTTACTCCCTCCATTTTTGTATACAAGGCCACAAATTCAAATTACAGGTACCAAGACAAAAATTAATGTGTGCTTTACAAGCCAATTTGTTTTTTCATTTACCGGGTTAATTAATAGGGTGCATGCACATTAGAGAAAACTGAGTGGCCGTGGGAGAGGATTTAAAGCATGTCTCTATTAAGTTACGACTAGAGCGCTGCCACTTATTCTTAGCACACCAGTGTCAAAACGCACAAGTAAAAGCGTGCGTGTCTCTCGTCATGCATACATGCATGCACTTGGTTTAGTTACTACTGCAATGCCACATAGACCTGCATTCATAGATAGCTGTAGCTAGATTCTACCGCACTTTCTTCATAGCCAGTGGCCACACATCATTCTGAAAACACACGAGCCTTTTCTGATAATTCAGTACACAACTTAGGGCATCTCTAAATTGGACCCTTGAACTGCCCACAACCATCTAGATCGTGTGGTCCGGACTTGTTTTGCGATCTAACGCGGGCCTGTATTCGTCCACTGACCAATTTCGATGTCCTTCTTCCCGCAAACTGAAAGCAAACTAGGTGGCTTTACGGCGGTCCGGACAGCAGCCACGTAGGTCTCCGACACCACCGGCCCACCCAAAATCCCTTCCGGACCCCGTATCTCCATCCTTCCCTCTTTCTCTGCATCCGTTTTCCCTCTCGCCGACGCCACCACAACACCTCCCAGGCCGTCTGCCAAACACTTCCCGAAGCTCCATGACCTCTACTGCTACACCTTGGTTGCCATGCCGCTTTTCCTTTGCCGCCAGTCCACACCTCTCCTCCGTCCGCTATGCAGGTACCATCCTCCCTACGGTACTCACCGCGCCCAACAAGTCTTTGGTGAAATCCCCGTGCTAATTACTTTTAGCCTTCTTCTTTGAAGAAATGAATTCGAATATGGAGTACACATATGAGCACTACATTGTGTCGTCTGACAAGGAGGACTACGTGAATGAGACGGCGATGATGTAGGCGGTCCTGGCAAACGTGGAGCGTGCAGAACGTCATGTTCTCAATTTAAAGAGATCGATCATGGGTCATCGAGTGCTCAGTCAGAAGAGGGCATGCAACCATTTGACACTGATGGACGATTACTTTGCCTGCGATGCTCTATTCGCTGACAATTTTCACCGGCGCTTTCGGATGAGAAAAATGTCTTTGATCATCTCTACTGTGGCGTCTGGTACTTTGATTACTACATCATCTTGAAGAAAGATGTCGTTGGAAGGATTAGATTATAAGTTCATGGACGCATTGCAGATGCTCTTTTGCATATGATAGGGCCGCTGATTGGTGCGACGAATACATACAGATGTTTGAGAGCACATGTGGAGACAACATGGTCAGATTTGCTACTGCCGTGGTCTCGGTGATAGGACCTCAGTACCCGAGGCAACAAATTGTCACAAACGCCGACATGATCTTGGTTGTGCCCGAAGCAAGAGGGTGGCCAGGTTTGCTCGGATCTCTTGACTACATGCATTGGCGATGGAAGAACTACCCAAAAGCTCTACAAGGGCAATACCAGGGTCATGTTCAAATTCCCACCATCATTCTTGAAGCGGTTGCGTAACATGATTTCTGGATTTGGTATGCTTTCTTTGGTATGCCCAAGTCTGACAATGACATTAATATGCTGCAGCTAACTTCATTGTTTGCCAGGCCGACTGAAGGGAAATCTCCTTCTTGCAACTATATTGTCACTGGCCATGAATACAACATGGGTTACTATCTGGCTGGCGGTATCTCCTCCTTGGGCTACTTTTGTCAAGACTATCTTTGAGCCACTTGGTCAGAAAAAAAGGTCTTAATTTTCCCAAAAATAAGAAGCGGCTAGAAAGAATGTTGGGAAGGCATTCGGAGTTCTCCAGCCCGTTTTGCAATTGTACATGGAACTGCTAAACAATGGGTCCAGAAACCTTGTGGGAGATGATGACATGTTGTGTGATCATGCACAACATGATCGTGGAGGATAAGGATGATGCCGCTGCCTCAGCTCTTGAATTTGAGAAATCCTATGAAACTTCGAGAGCAGAATCCATGTTTGATGAGATTGTTCAAATGCATCAACAAATTCGACATCGAACAACTCATGAGCAATTGAAGGAAGATCTGATTGAGCATTTCTGGGAGGTTAAAGAGGAAAACTAGTACATATGCGCTAGTTGAATTCAAATTTAAGCTACTTTAATTTGAAAACAATGTTTGATTGTAATATTTAAACTAGAACTACTACCGCATTTGAACATTTTGAGATAAACTACAACTTGATATGTAGTTATTTTGAGCTTGCGGGCTTTAAAACACAGAGAGACGGCTGTTTATGGCTAGATTTGGATGGTCGGCTCACGTATTAGTATCCGCGGACTGGTCCCTATCGGTCCACAGACGGATGCGGTGTCCGGTTTGAGTGCCAGCCTTGGAGATTCCTTTATGTCCCTAAAATTATAAACTTACTTACAATAGAAGTATGCATTATTTGTAGTCATGCTATGCATACGAATTTTAGTCAAAAGGGGTGTCTCAAATCTCTTTCGCCGATCCGCTTCACAATACGAAATGAGTTGGCACTACCAGTTTTCTTCTTCTTCTAGGGAGCAAAGCACTGGGTCAAAAGAAGTAAAGCGTGACTCGTCTTTTCACACACACAAGCACGCATGGATGATCACCAGTGTCACCACAAATGATTTGCTCAATTTTGTAGCTTGGCTGTAAAGTGTATACATTTTTGTTCATTGTTCAATACCAACGTGACAAACTAAAGGGTGTATTTATTCTAAATAAAAAAGGTGCTAGGCGGGCGGATCGCCCCGCGAGCCCTCGAATCTGATACATTGAGCGACCGAGCGACACTTTTATCATTGCAACACAGGTTGTATTGCAGAAAATTTCTGCAACACGCATCATGTTGCAGAAATTTTTGCAAGAATTTTTTAACAGAGGCCTTGTTAAATTTTTTTCTGCAATAGAGGTTTCATTGTAAATTTATTTTTTCTACAACAAAGATCTTGCTGCAGTTTTTGCAATAGAGACCTTGCCATATAAACTCACCAGTGAGCAACGAGTAGGGGCCAAGTTGACCGAAAGAAAGAACAAAAAAATAACCGCTTCGTCAGGACACGTGTCGTATGAATGAGCCGGCGGATGCTCGCGTGCGATCAGCCAGTTGATGCCAAGCGTTTTTCAAATAAAAACCAAAGCGTGTAGGTGTAAATTTTTCCTTTATGCGACAGCCATCCCTCTCTTTGTAATACTACCTCTATACCAATGTATAAGATGTTAATTAGGCTAATCTAACCTACGAAAATGTTTTATATTTTGATAGGGAGGGAGTATAGAACAAATCATTGGGCATAAATCGGGTGTGACAATTGCTTTACATTGGGTAGGAGCGGAAAGGAATCTATTGTTGCCATCAATTCTTTTGTGTTAGTCTGGTCCCTGACCGCATGCAGCCAATTAAGCTTTTAGTCTCCATCAGAATCAATCCCCCCATTGATTGAAGCAAACATGCACAATACCAGCTCGACTGATGGAGATCAAGGTGCCAACTGTAAGAACAACTCCTCATATCCACCTTTTTTGTTGTTGTTCCGGAAAGAATAGTCTTTGTTGCTTGTCAAATTTCATGTCGTAGCCAGCAATGTGGATGCCATCTCTATCTATGTGGCAGCTTTGTTTTTTTTTTTTTTTGAAAGATCCAGTGATGCTGGCTTTTCATTGATCATTACCAGAAAGCAATGGAACCGAGGTGGTGAGGATCTGGAGGATCCGAGGGCTTGCCACAGACCAGCAATCCTCAAGTGACAAGATATCTTAGGGATTACATTTCATGGCGGATCCCCGAAGGGGCTCTTGATGAAGGTAGCGCCCGCGACTCGCCATAGCTCGATGCAGTCCTTGATCCTCGTGATGATATTGGAGGCATTTGGTATACTTCTCTTCAAAGTAGCGTTGTTTCGTTCCTGCCATAGCTCCCGGCAGGTGAGTAACAAGAGCGTGTTGTTTCCCCTACGTGGCAGCTTTGTGTATACGTTGGGAAGAAAAGAAATTCTACGCCCGATAATGATCCGCCAGACCAGGAGTCGGCAGTCCCCATGAGTTGAATAGCACAAGCTCGGTGTTGACCAGGTGACCACACACTAGAACGGTGGTGTGTCTGTATGCCATTTATTCTCTACAACACACACACACACACACACACACACACGCGCGCGCGCGCCCCAAATTGATATCTAAAGAAGTTCAAACAAAACTCTAAACAGGGTCTTGCTGGAGAGAAAAATTGATTTTTAGTTTACCAAAAGTTCCTCCCAAGGATCCTATCCTATTGGGTATCTGTTCCCCACCTTTTCTCGATAGGATCTTCTTTTTTTCCTTTTTAAAGAGTGGCATTCTACGCCCAATATCTTGATCGAAGTACGGAGGTCAGGAAGGCTACTCGAGACGATGGGTGCCATGGAAATGCTTGCCAAAGACCATACAAGTTGGTGGCGGGTTACAATTTCGTTTCTCTTTGGTCTGAACATATATTTTTTGGCATAGAAGGAATATGTTCAAGCCAAGTGACGTTTATATATCCGTGAGCTAGAAGAAAAAACCAGGTGCCTAGATGACCGATACATCTACACAATAACATAGTAGATGAACAGTGCAATCATGGGCATATATGTGGAAAACCGGGGAAACATAAACCTTTGGGCAAAGGTGGTTGGCAACTAATGTTGGGGATAAGAAGATGCATATACATCAGCTGCTATCAAATATCTTTCCACCTGGCCAACTTTCATGAGGCCTTTTTGTGTGGTTTACTACCGTGCCTCAAAGATTCCCCCTTTCTCCTGCCAAAGATTAATCATGTGGTGATTGAAATGACCATTGTTGGTTGGGTGTTGGGGACTAAAGCGTGCATGTACAGTGTGGTGCATGTGCAGCAGGTCCGTCGATGGAAAAAAAAATTCCATGCATACCGGTTGCAAATCTTCTCCTTTGCAACCCGGACGTCATCTGCTGCCACGTGTTCAGGCTGAACATCGCACGGCCTCCTCACTTTTGCCCCAGGCGATACGCAGCTCGGCTCCAATTGCTGCACGCATGCGTATGGCTCGGCTCCAAATCTGAACCTGTACGTGCGATATTGGCTCCCATAGTTACGCGATTGCTTCCGATCAGATCACAACCCCGATCAGATGTGCAGCTGCAGCCTTGTCCGCCTCCAATCCTCCATCAATCCTATCGAGAATTTCTGATGGCTGAGCAACCGGAACGTCCTCCAGGCAATGCGAGTAGCCACCAGTTCCCTAGCCCGACGCTCACTGCAGCAGGAGGAATGATAGCCATGTCCGCCGGCCGTCGAGACACGCCCTCTCCCTCGCATGACGGGATCGGGCTGGAAGGACAGCCACGTCCGCCACTGGCCGTGCTGCCGCAATCTGAAGCAGAGCTATCGTGGAGAAGGTCGGGAGTGGCCATGCCGGAATCTCACACCGTCGCCTTGAACGACGACCATGGTGGTTCTACCTCTGGCTTGCACCATGTAAACCTAGTTGATGAGAGCAGTCGCTGCTCCAACTTGTACCGTCCGTCGTATACGATGTCAGAAGCCACGACATGCACCATGGACTTGCCGCCGCCACAAGTCATGTCAGGAGGAGGCCAGCAAGATGACGCGGTTACGGATGGTCGTGGAGAGAATGGAGAGCAAACAATTCAGGTACGGCGGTCTCTCGGCTCAAATTCGAGCGAAATTTATCTTTTCACATTGCGTTGTGGTAACAGAAATTTAACTTTGAACTATGTTTACTGCAGGTTCCTGAAGTTGGGAAAACATTTGAGTCAGAGAAAGACGCCTATGACATGTACAACACATATGCCGGCAAAGTTGGATTTAGTATTAGAAAGAACCAGACAAAGCGTCGAGATGATGGTACTATATATCAAAAAAGAATTGTTTGCAGTAACCAAGGCCATTGAGAAACCGAGTCGTCAAAGGACACTACAAGGACGGATTGCAATGCCCGTATTCAGTTTAGTGTTAGCAAAAGGGGGATTTGGATGGTTCAAAAGGTTGTAACCGATCATAATCATTATCTTGCTAGTCCCAATAAGGTGCACAAACTGAGATCCCAACGACGTGTTATAGAAGCGGACAGACATCTAATTGGCCAAATTCGGGAAGCCGGGATGAAGCCATCCCGGGTGTATGACTTCATGGTAGCGTTTTATGAAGGACCGGACAAAGTGCCATTCTCAAAGATGGAGTGCAACAACGAGATTGGTCGTGAGCGCAAAAAGTACTTAGAATCAAATGATTTGCAAACACTTCTCGAATACTTGAAAAATAAGCAGAGAGAGGATCCAACATTTTTTTATGCCATTCAAGTCGATGAGAAAGATGGTCGGATTGCTAATTTCTTTTGGGCAGATGGCCAATCTATTATGGATTATGCATGTTTTGGAGATGCTGTATCATTTGACACTACGTTTCAAACTAATAAGTTTGAAATGCCTTTTGCTCCAATCCTAGGAACCAACCATCACAAGCAGACTATAATTTTTGGGGCAGCGTTGTTATTTAATGAGACCATTGAGTCATTTGTTTAGTTGTTTGAAACCTTTCTGATAGCAATGTTAGGTAAGCATCCAAGCACAATTTTCACTGATCAAGATGCGGCCATGGCAGGAGCAGTTGCATATGTGTTTCGAAATACAAGTCATTGACTTTTCCTATGGCACATTTATCTTAATGCCGCTAAACATCTCGGACATGTAATTCATAAGCATCCTGAGAAGTTTCTACCTGATTTTAAGAGATGTGTCTATGAAGATAGATCAGAGTATAAGTTCAACAAGAAGTGGCATGAATTGTTGGGTCAGTACAACCTCTAGGACAACGAATGGATGGCAAAGCTATACGAGTTGAGGGAAAAGTGGGCTGCTGTGTATCGTGACTCATTTACAGCTGATATGAACTCGACTCAAAGGAGTGAAGGTATGAATAATGTCTTCAAGCAAATATTTCATAGGAGACTTGGTCTCTCGGAACTCCTTGTAGAATGTGAGCAGGTTTCTCGTAGTCTTCGGGAAAATGAGTTGGATGCAGATTTTAGTTCGCGTCGAAAGAACCCGATTACTTACTCATCTAAGTTACCTTTGCTGAAGACCGCATCTGAATCATATACAAGGAGGATGTATTCAGAGTTTGAGGAAGAATTTACAGGACAATTTTCGATGTCTTGTAAATTGTTACAAACTGAGGGGTCAGTCTAGACATACATGGTTACACATATGAAGAGTGAGTATGGAACAAAATTTATATTCAATACAGCGGATACTACCATTACATGTTGTTGCAGAAAGTATGAGTCCATAGGTATGAATGCTTTATTTAATTTGCAACATACTAGTTTCATACTACAGATTAATGAAATATGGTATCCGTATTTTACAGGTATATTGTGCAAGCATGCTTTCAAAGTTTTCAATGTGAATGATGTTTTCATTTTGCCATCACAATATATACTTAAAAGATGGACAAAACATGCAAAGAGAGGATATTATGTTGAAAAACTAGGAACCGAGGAGGAAAGTTTGAAAACGCATGCTGCACATGTCTCAAGGAAGGCCACGTCCGTTGCATTGAAGTGTACACGATCAAAGGAACTTCTTATTGATTTTGAGAAAGTTATAGATAAGTTTGACATACAAGCAGATAACTCTCTCAGCAAGATCGAGAAAAAAAAATCAAATGAGGTTCCGCTAGTTTCAAATGACTTTTCTACCGACACACTAAAAGGTATAATATCAATTAGAGTTCCTCCGGTGGTAAAAGGTGCAAAGAGTAAACGGTCAAAAATCTCCTTCGAGAAGAAGAAAGGGAAGAAAAAGAATAGTACTAAAAATAAAGGTACTGATCCTACATATTCTAGCAAGCCTTTTCTATTATATACCTCTATAGTTAGTATTTAATTTATCTTTCAGTTCTTGTCTGAAAATAGGAGAAGATCCAAAAAATGCAGTAGGAAATAGGGATGATGGCATTCATCCACATGAATTGATGGTAAAACATATATGACTTTGACTCAGTATTCACTTTTCATATTTTTCTTACATATTTTATGAACAATTTTATATTATATGACACAGGATGTTAGGACTGGTAGCATTGGCGTTTCTAGTACAGTGCCAAACTTTCCAAATGATGTGTATGGGCAGTCTTCGTCCATGGATGCTCCGTTGATCCAAGACGGAGTTACTAATGCCGCAATTCCAACCTTTGCAAATGATGTGTACGGGCAACCTTCAGTGATGTATGCTCCTTTCATCCAAGGCGAATTTACAAGTCTTTTGCTTGGAGCTCATCAGGATGCTACACTGTCCTCGACTGCTAAAAAGTTACATTTTGATGAATAGTATTTGGCGCAACCTATAAGGAGTATGATCTTTTGGATGTAATTTGGTGTACCCATGAATTGTAATTGATGTACTGTAGCACACTGAATTTTATCTTCATTTACAATGTTTGAGTATTGTGCCAGTTGCAAGGTTTTGATGAGTTTGTATGCCAAGCTGCTAAAGAAGTTGTAGAATTTATGAACTGGTGTATTAGAGCAAGTATTTTTGAAATTGCCACTATAAATGGTTGTCAGATTATAGTAAAAATTGAGCCTCACACTGAAGTTTAGGCCTACTTAAGGACAGTACAAAAAATAGCAGCTTCGCTACAGTGTATAGCAAATCAGAGAAACTGGAGAAACATTCAGATTTTTTTTAACACATCCAGCAAAATGAAGATTTTATATTATCCATATGTATTTGATATGAAAAGATACATTATATACTAATCAGTACATTGTCAGGGAGAGCAATCAGATATAGGTTTGTACTATATTTGTCATGAATTCAACATCAAATTTGCAAGATTTGACATTCCTAGTCAAAGTCTACTCCATCAGCAATCATTGCGTCTTCTTCAGCGGTTCTCTCAGCAACTGTGTTGTTCCAGCAGTATACTTGAGGGTCTTCGGATAGAAGAACGACGGCGGAGTGTAGCTGTTGCGTGAGTACGTGGCCTCCAGTTCTCTCTATGTTCCCTCATGTTGATGCCTACCACAACTTTCTATTTTGGTTAAGATTCTAGACATCTTGCACCTGTACAAAGCATCATCCTTGTTTGAAGAACCAATTTTGTGCAGCGCCATCTTGACTGAAGCTCTTCAAGCATGCAGGGGCGGAGAAGCTTATGCTTTTTTAATGTTCTACTGTAACACTCTTCCATCAGCAATCCAATTGACTCTAGTCTTGTACAGACAGTAAATAAGCTTTGATTTCCTAGCAAAGATATACATCTACCTGGATTAACCACAAGTCCAAGACCCTGCATTAGCAATTATCCATACAAGGTTGAAAACAAGTCGGTACATGTAAATCATCATGTCACAAAGGAGACTTGAAGAGATTTATTGATCATTAATCAGGATTAGAACAAACCACAAAGCATCAGCTAATTTTTTTGGAACAAAGTTCATCCAAGGGCATCTACGTCTAGTACTACTAGGTTGCTTGGCACAAAGATGAACCACTCCATTTGCTTCTCTCCCAGTGTAGAAGCACTTATCTCTTTTACCTCTCTGCATACAGCCATCGCTGATGATGTGTGATAGTTATATTCATTCGACCATCTCGCCTAATTACTGAGTAGATTAAGACCAAGAATTAGCAAAGCACTGCACGGAAGGAGGAGAGCTGGCCGGGGAAATTACCTCTTGCCGGCCTTGCGGATGCGACTCCAGGGACCGGCGGGGGCGACTCCCAGCGGCGGCGCGGAGGCAACTCCGGCGGCGGCGATGCGGTCGGTGGCGGCGCGGAAGCGAATCCCGGCGGTTGCGAGGCGATTCCCGGCGGCGGCGGCGGCACGACATTGTGCAAAGGGTCTGGGAGCTGGGATAGATGCTCTGTTTCTCTGTGCGAACTGAGCCGATGTAGAGGCAAGGAGCCGAGCCGCGCTTAGCCTATGAGTCCAATAGCGCGTGAAAAACAGCGGAGCCATACGCATGCGTGCAGCGATTGGAGCCGAGCTGCGTATCGCCTGGGGCAAAAGTGAGGAGGCCGTGCGATGTCCAGCCTGAACACGTGGCAGCAGATGACGTCCGGTTTGCAAAGGAGAAGGTTTGCAACCGGTATGCATGGAATTTTTTGTCCCGTCAATGAGGGGGAGCCAAGTGAGCGACCGCACAGGGCCTCCAAAATCGGGGGGCCTCCATCGATAAAAAAAAACCTGGAGATGAAAGCTTGGTTCATTGCCTCGTCTTGTTAAAAGTCGCCAAAAAAACGATTACAGGAAAGGCCCAAACAACAGATCAAGGCCCGATGCCCTGATCAGAGGCGCTCGAGGCCTGAATCCAGGACAGGAGGCATATCGATCGATTCTACCATCAGGCATTGCAGCCGAACCGGCGTCTCGTACGGCGAGGCCCTAAGCAGTCGTGCTCGTGCCGGCGCAGTTGCCTACGATGATCCGATCCCATCCCATCGGCTGGTCGTCTTGCTGCCATAAAAACGCAACAGCCGCGGACTGTGGTGCCGTTCCTTGCTTCCATCAGGAAGACCACCAACAAAATCATTCAGGAACACGTCCATGTCCGGACTACTGACTGTATTTTAATCTTCAAGGGGCAGGTTCTTTTTTCAGTTTATTTTCATGTATTTGAAGATCTGGTCATCACCAGATCATTACCATATGAAGCTAATTTTATTTAGTTTGATCATTTATAATCTGTTAGGTTTTCTTCATGAATATTCATCATGTCTACTAGAATTACCAAGATGATTTTGGTGCTGCAAAGCTACCGGAAGTTGAGGCTCAATCTCAAACGGATGCCCTTGATGGATATATTGTGAGAGACACTCAACTTGATTTTGAAAATCAAACTGCAGATGTGAATGTTGATAATGGTCGTGATGATAATGCAGCAGAGGTCGACTCCTCCTGATGGAAAAGTTTGATGATGGTAATTTTGTCGATGAAGGAGTTGCAGATAATACTCAACGGATTGGCGACAACAGCACTTGAAAACAATATCTCGGAAAAGATTAAGTATAAAGATGTCATTGAAGATTTTCTTTCATGAAGACTAGAGGGATGCTCCTCTTTGGTACAACATGACAAGGTATGATCGGCTTCAAGAGACGAACATGCGGCATTCGTCTTATTTATAGCACCTGGTTTTGTAATCATCTGGATTTTGACACTTAATGAACGAATATACCAATGTAGTGTCATAAGCACATATCAAGTATCAAGAAGATGTGGCACTATAATTAAAGATGAGAGAGATGCCAGTGATATCATACTACGATACAATATATCAATGACAGAAGGAGGAAATTTAGTGTCAAATAAATCATGTATACAATTTTATATTTAGATAAATAAGATACTCCCTCCGTTCTTAAATATAAGTCCTTTTGGAGACTTCAATACGGAATACATACGTAGAAAAATGAGTGAATCTACACTCTAGAATATGTCTATATACATCCATATGTAGTCCATAGTGGAATCTCTAAAAGAAGTTATATTTAGAAAGGGAGGGAGTAGCTCCATAATACTAGACTATAATTTTAGCAGTAACTGAAGTGATATCATCCATATATTAGTCCATCACATTACCAACTATTAGAGGCCTTAGAGCATCTCTAACCCTTCTCCTAAAACTTAATGCTCCAAAACTTTCTCTCAAACCATAAGTCCTCAAATTTGAAGAGTTAAAAACTAGGCGCACCTAGTCCTTTATGTCCCTATTTTTTGGTTTTGCTATTTTAGTTATCCTCCGGCATACGAATTCCATTTCAACTTATAATTTCTCAACATATTAACTCGACACTTGTGAATTTCAATGCACACCTCCCAACAATATTTCAAATTAAACTTCTAAGTGACGTCAAGTTTGAGTAGTTGTTCTGGTGCACACCATACATATGTGTGACATGCATGCATGTCTGATCACATGCAACCGCACTAGCTAAATGAAAATGAATGCACAATAGATAAAAGTATAGAGTGTGGGTAGCCGGCCGGTGAGAGCGGCATGATTGACTCGGTTAGTTGACTAAATAATCAACCATGTACAGAAAGACAACCTACCCGATAACACGGGATGGATAATAAGCATTATATCCATCACCCACCATAGACATATAATCACTGCTTTCCACGACACGGTATGCTTTGTTAAGTTTTTGTTTTGACGGGATATGCTTTGTTAAGCTAATCACACACCAATCATGTATCCCATAATCCATCGAGGAAACGCTCAGTAAATACTCTTGAGATTAAATTACATGATACACATATTAAAAGGATGACCAGTTGAGTCAAAAGCTCTTGCTTGTGTCTCCATATGCTTCGATCTTAGGGACCGATGCCGGAAAAGATGAATGAAAAGATGCCGATTGATTGGCAGAGACAATTGAGATTAAATTAAGTATGTATATATTTACTTAAGAAGCTCTATATACTAACTCTGTCGATCACTTTAGGGAGCTGGCTGTATACAATGACGTGCCATACCGCCTGCCTCAAACTACTATCGCTCCACCTTCGACCCAATAGCAACATGCTAAACATGCCCTCTCGATAATGCACATCACTATAAGCCTTGCAAGCAATGTGACTAATGAGTTAGTTGCGGGATGATGCATTACGGAATGAGTAAGGAGACTTGCCGGTAACGAGATTGAACTAGGTATGATGATACCGACGATCGAATCTCGGGCAAGTAACATACTGATGACAAAGGGAACAACATATGTTGTTATGCGGTTTGACCGATAAAGTTCTTCGTAAAATATGTAAGAACCAATATGAGCATTCAGGTTCCGCTATTGGTTATTAACCGGAAGTGAGTCTCGGTCATGTCTACATAGTTCTCGAACCCGTAGGGTCCGCACGCTTAACGTTCGATGACGATCGATATTATGAGTTTATGTGTTTTGATGTTCCAAAGGTAGTTCGGGGTCCCTGATGTGATCACGGACATGACGAGGAGTCTCGAAATGGTCGAGACATAAAGATTAATATATTGGAAGGCTATGTTTGGACATCGGAATGGTTCCGGATGAGTTTTAGCATTTACCGGAGTACCGGGAGGTTACCGGAACACCCCCCCCCCCCCGGGGGGGGGGGGGGGGGGCTTAATGGGCCTTCATGGGCTTTAGTGGAAGAGAGAGGAGAAGGGCAAGAGGGCCCCCCCCCCCCCAAGCCCAATTCGAATTGGGAGGGGGGCTGCCCCCCCCCCCTTCCTTCCTCCCCTCTCTCCCTTCCTTCCCCCTCCTAGTAGGACTAGGAAAGGGGGGAATCCTACTCCCCCTTGGGGGCGCACCCAAGGTGGCCGGCCGGCCCCCTCCTCCACCCCTCTATATACGGGGGAGGGGGCACCCATAGAGACACAAGTTGATTGTTTAGCCGTGTGCGGTGCCCCCCTCCATAGAATTCCACCTCAGTCATATCGTTGTACTGCTTAGGCGAAGCCCTGCGTCGGTAACTTCATCATCACCGTCATCACGCCGTCATGCTGACGAAACTCTCCCTCGGCCTCAGCTGGATCAAGAGTACGAGGGACGTCACCGAGCTGAACGTGTGCAGATCGCGGAGGTGCCGTGCGTCCGGTACTTTATCGGTTGGATCACGAAGACGTTCGACTACATCAACCGTGTTTTATAACTCTTCCGCTTTTGGTCTACGAGGGTACGTACACATACTCTGCCCCTCTCATTGCTATGCATCTCCTAGATAGATCTTGCGTGATCGTGGGAATTTTTTTTCAAATACTGCGTTCCCCAACACATGACGATGCTTCTACTTTGCAAAATAAGTCTATGCCACTTGCTGAATTACTTGATGCTCATATTGCTAAAGCTAAAGAATCTGAAATTGATGAAAATTATGAATCACATACTACACCTAGTACTCCTATTGGAACTAAAATGTTTGATGTACCTTAGGGTTACACTATTTATGAGGAGATTGCTAGGGAATTGCTTGCCTGTGAAAATAGGGAGAGTCTTACTAATCTAATTGCTTAGCTTAAAGAAGAAGTTATGAAATCATGAAATATGATCCTAAGTTTGTAACCTCTCCTATTTTTATTAATAAGGATTACAAATTATCTGTTAATCCCGAACCTATTACTTTGGTAGAATCCGATCCTTTTCATGCTGATGAATCTGAAATTATTGTTGCACATCTTACTAAGTTAAATGATATTGCGACCTTGTTTGCTCAAGAGGAAAAGATCCATCACTATTACATTCTTTAGTTGTTTCCTCTCTCATTAAAGGGTGATGCTAAAACTTGGTTTAATAATCTTGCTCCTGGTTGTATGCGTAGTCCACATGATATGATTTACTGCTTCTTTGGAAAATATTTTCTGCTCATAAGAAACAAGCTACTTTACAGGAAGTATTTAGTTGTGTGTAACTTGAGGAAGAGCATCTCCCTTAAGCTCGGGGATTGGGGGGGGCTTCTGCAATTATTTTATACTTTTCCCGATCATCCTCTTAAAAACATTATACTTGATATCTTTTATAATGGACTAATAGATGTTCTAGGGACAATCTAGATACTTGTGTGTTGGAAAAAGTAGTAAAATAGTAGGAACTTGTTAGGGTGCTTAAGGTGCCGAAACAGGAGCACCTTCTCATGTGAGCATCTTCATTTTTTCTAGTGCAGTATGACAGAGCCGCGCTCAAGCGCAGAATAGAGAAGTCCATTCTTAACGCTGAAACAAAACGAATCCACGATGGACGGTCAGATCGGGCTTAGGAACACCACGAGAGCCATATACTTGCTTCGCTTATACCAAGTATATAGCTCTCGTGCCACCTAAAGGGTCTGCAACTATGAGCCGACCCATTTATGGCGTTCTCGTTGGTTCGCTCGCTTCACTAGTAGAAAAGCGACTTTTAGTACCGGTTCGTAAGGACCTTTAGTACCGCTTTTGGAACCGGCACTAAAGAGTGGGGACTAATGGTCTCCCCCTTTAGTCCCGGTTCAACACGAATCGGGACCAAAGGCCCACCACGTGGCACGAGGCGCACCGTGGTCTGGGGGACCTTTTGTACCGGTTTTTTCTGATTTTTTTAAATAAAGCAAAAACAGCCCGCCTACTGGGCCGGCACGACCTGCATACGACTAGAAACCTAACCTCTAGTTGGGCCAGGATGCAGACCCGTACGGCCCAGTAGGCCCCACAGGGCAGAAGACTTGCAATAGGCCCACAAAGGCCTGCTTAGAGAGGAGCTCGACACGGTAGCCGCGGCGGGGCTTATAAACCGATGTGAGCTCCTCTCAACTAGCGAGGTGGGACTAAACATTATGCACTGCGGGTGGCAGCGCACCACCTTTAATACCGGTTGGTGGCTCCAACCGGTACTAAGGGGGGGGGGAGGGTCTTTAGTACCGGTTGGAGCCATCAACCCATACTAAAGGCCACAACCTTTAGTACCGGTTGGTGGCTCCAACCGGTACTAAAGAGGGGGGTCTTTAGTACCGGTTGGAGCCACCAACCCATACTAAAGGCCACCACCTTTTTAGTATCGGTCCGTGGCACGAACCGGTACTAAAGGTTCGCCACGAACTGGTACTAATGAGCGCCGCCCGCCTAGCCGTTGGAACCGGCACTATTGGTCACATTAGTGCCGGCTCAAATATAAACCGGGATTAATGAGCTAAACATTTGACCCTTTTTCTACTAGTGCTTGCATGTTTTTTTTCAATTGTTTTTAGTTTTTTCTTTCATTTTTATTTATTTTTTGACGGACTTTCTTCATTTTTCTATTTTCTTTGCTTTTTTTATCGATTTTCTTCGTTTCTTTTCTATCCTTTCAATGGGTTTTTTCTTTCTCTTTTTCCATGATTTCTTTTTTGTTTTCTCAGTTTTCATTTTTGTATCTTCTTTCTTTCTTTCTGTTTGTTTTATTTTCTTGGGTTTTCTTTGTTTCCTCACTGGTTTCACATTTTTGGGGGGTTTTCAGTTTTCTTCATTTCCGAGGTGTTTATTTTGTTTCTTTATTATGTTCCTTAGGTTTTCGCCACTTTTTATTTGTTTTTTTATCTTTTTCTTCAACATATGTTTATTTTTCCCATACACATTTGTACATTTTACGTATGCATCAAGAACATTTTTTTGTACTTTTGTTTAACATTGTTCAAATACATGGTTAATATTTATTTTTTTAATGTTTGATCGCTAGATTTTGCATTCACATTGTATATTTTCAGAATATACCTGGAAGATATTTTGAACTATGATTTTTTTTAAAGGAACAACTTTGAAAAACACAAACAATTAATGAAATCCTCTCTTTGTTTTCAAAAACACGATTTTTTTGAATTTGTGAATAAGTCTTGAAAATAGGAAGTTTTTTGAAATTCTAGAACATTTTTTAAAATTTTGTTTTTTTAAGACAGGAACATCTTTTGAATTTGTAAATACTTTTTGAAAATTCTAAAATATATTAAAAACATGATCATTTACTTAAAACACCATCATTATTTAAATTCAGAATTTTTGTTTGAAAACATGAACACCATTTGAAATTATGGAAATTTTTTTATAGAATCACTCAACTTTTTCGAAATTTATGAATTTTCAAAAACGAACCAAATAAAAAATAGAAAACAGGAAAATAAAATAAAAAGGAAACTATAAAATAAAAATCAAAAGAAACTTAGACAAATAAGTTATGAAACAAATAGAAAAAGGAAACTGTTCAGGAACCTTCTAGGAGGTTAGCAAAGCCGGCACTGTGTGTACGCTGTTACCGCAAAAAAGGGGCCGACCAATTTTGGCACTGCTCGCTAATAGGTTATGTGAGCTGCCGCCGTACTCAACTCCTCCTGTGGCTTCCCTATAAAAAGAACTCCTCCTAGCTTCTTTTCTCTCCTTTACTCCCTCGGTGGATATCCCACGGGAAAAAAAAGTCAAACAGAAGTGGATGGAGAACCCTGTTGGATTGCTCGAATTTGGCGCCAATAATTTGTTAAAAAATGTTTAACCATTCGTCGCACGATTGTACGGAGGCCCTGGTTTAAACAACTGTACATGCTATGCTCTGGGGCTCTTGTGTGACTATCTCCTCACGTTAATTCCAGTCACATATACTATTCCCCTCCCGTGCGGTGCTTTCTTAAGTTTCGCTGGGAAATCAAGGGAAGCGTGTTAAGAACACAAACGATTTGAAATCAAACGTTCATCCATGGTCCCCTCACCTCTCGGTACCAGAAAGGTTGTCCGCCATGAAGGGAGAACCATTGAAACACCCGCGAAAACTCTCTCGGCAACCAGGTAAGGTTTCAATTTGACCGGGATGAATCAGAATGACGCGACGGGAAAACTGTTATGATCCGAGCAAGAAAACCATGTGCTTCCACCACTGATTCGCTCATACATATTCGAGAGAAACTGTGTAGTGATGGGCATATATGTGGAGGAGCATGGGCACGGGGAGCTCTTTTTTTGCAAAGGTAGTTGGCTAGCTAATTGTGGAGATAAGATCATGAAAAAGATGTGTATATATACTCTGAATCTTCTATCTGAATATGTGTGCACTTTTCCATGATGGATGTGCTTTATTTGTAGCGCCTTGTCTCAAAGATTCACCTTTTTTTTCTTCTTCCAAGATTCATCATCTCATCTTTTTCATAGTTGAATTTGACTTATTTGAATCTCTAACTGTAGATCAAGGTTTGAGCTGATTTTTTTTGAAGCTGTAGACACACTGTGCTGGTATGTTGTTAAAATATTAAGAATTTTTCGGATTGCCTGAATATAAAAATTTGGGTTTAATCCTATGATCTCACCTAAAGGGCAGATCCTACACTAGTCTTCCCCGGCTGAAGCAGGTAGGCAGAGACTGCCTAACTGATAGCACGGGCTCGATCGATTCAGATAGTATAAACGATCACTCGCTGTGCATGGATAGATAGCTCCCGATTTGCACGATATGTACGTTGTTAAGTTGAAGGGCTGATTAATTATGCCTAGTAGCTAGTATTATATGTGTATGTAGTAGCAATGAGACGAATCGAGTCAAAAGGTCTTGCAACTTGCATTCATGACCCTCTCTATCTTGTTTAGCTCTTTATCGCCGTCTAGCTTGCGCCGGAAATGGCGACCGGCCTGCCAGGAAAAAATGTTTGAATCAAAAGCGGCCGATCGATCGATCTGCTATCGTAGCTTTGTGCACCAAGTTTTGGGTGGGCACTTCTATATACACATATACACATATATGTACCACAAAGCAATCTGTTCGGCAAATTAATAAACCATGTTTTCATTGTGCGAGCTGGAAATTAATCGTGGAAAGTCAAAGTGTTCTCGTTAGGATAACACAAGTAGAAGCTAGAGGAAGTTGTTAAAAATCACACTTATATATACCTTTTCTTTAACTTTTCTTCACCACCTAAGCTGAGTCCGATGATATACAATCCATGATAAGATCATGCATGTATATCTTAATTAGTGGTATACTATATAGATTATCTCATCATGCACGCATGATATATATGGATCTCCGGTATAGGTGATAGCTAGGTTTTTAGGCGATAGCTAGGTGGTACACACACTTAATTTGTATCATTTCCCCCCTGTGTTGTCTTGCTCATGTGGGTGAACCATCAAGCTCCATAGTTCTTTCGTATCACACTTTCGCTTTGGACAAAAGCAGGTCTAAAAGGGAATTAAAATCGTGCGCCTCTTTTTCTCTAATCTTCCACACACTAAATACAATATGTCTCTCGCCTTGGCCTCCTCCTCCTCCTCCTCATGAAGCAGCGTCAAAAGCACGATTAAGGCCCTGTTCGGTACGTGGGATTTCTGCGGGAATTTCATGGGAAACCTGATCCTTTGGAATACTTTCCTTTGCTAGCGTTCTGAACGTAGGAAACAAGAACGGTATACTAGAGGAAAACAACCTGTCCTGTGCCGATTCCACAGGGACGAAAAAAATCCACCATATCCTCATTTTTTTGGCGGAGTCCCGAGGTAAAGCTCTGGCTGCCATCCTGGATGCAGGGTAATCGTGAATAGAAAAAGTCCAGACAAGGGTGTTGTTACTATTAGCCAAATAAAATATTGTCCATGCCTATAACTCTAGATGTTTCCCACTCATGTCCCGAACACTTCCTCATATACCTTTCCTCTATTTTCCCAATCCTATGTTTTGCATCAGCTCTCTTTCTCCATTCCTTTATTTATCCCAGTTCCTTTGTCTTACACACCTGTGTTCCGAACAGGCCCTAAAAGTATGTGTCTCTCGTCTTGCATACATGTGTACACATGTTTCAGTTACTGCAGCCATACCACTCACTCACCTACAATGGTACCATCACTAGCTAGATTCTATCGTACCTTGTACCTTAAAAAAAGGTACCTTTACACCTAATAAAGTATACCAATCCGATTTATGACATGTACGGTTTACGATGGATCAACAGGGATTGAAGGGGATCAGCAGGGAATTGTTCTAAGTTCCCTACAAATCCCCTATCCATAGTAAGCTGAACACGCCCTTAAGCATGCAGGCATGCTAGTGTCTTTCAATCTCACTAGATGACCCGTTGCGCCAATGGCGCAAAGGGCGAGAGCAAGCCGAGCTTTGAAGCTATGCGAGTTAGAATATTTAGACACCGATATTCTTCAAACATAAGAAAAAAGTTCATAACAAGCGCTATATATTGCATTTATAGGTACGGTGTTTTTCGAGCAATGATGTCGCTGGATTTGGCTCTGATTTTTGTAGAGATGTCGCTTCCATGTTTCATTTGTTGTGGAGGGCGCCATGTGCATTGTAGAGATAGAGAATGACAAATTATTGTGGATTGACGCTTCTCTTCAAGTTTAACATACCGCTTCATTTACCAACTTTGACAGGAGAAAATTGGATCAGTGCACCCACCGCATAGAGCTCCAGGAAATTCAACAATACATGCATAAGCAGTGTGTGATTGCTGCTTAGAAAGTTAGCAACACATAAATAAACACGGGCCACAATATTGCAGCTCCTGACGAAATGAAATGCCTAGTGGAAAGTCATAGAGGTGCATTTATTCTTGTCATTAAGCACACACTCAATGTTGTTTCAAATGGAATGCATTCAGCATACATGGTGGAAGAGAGCTGCCCCTAGGGCCCCACTACTGAACCACCACGACCACATCACCATCTCGCGGCGACACGCGCCGGCAAACCCCTGCTCCCTCACCTTTTCTCCTACTCTGCCCCGCTACTTCCCTCCTCACTTCATTTCCTTCCTAGATCCCCTTTCTTTTCCAGCTCGCCGGGGGCACCAGTCGCTGTTGCAACGCTAGCCGCATGAATCGGCGGGGTACACAAGCCCTCGGTCCGGATCGACACCCACGCCTCCGGCTCCAACATGCACGCACGATGGACGCCGCCGTGAACCACCTCGTTTTTCTGGTGCGTTCTTGCTCCTAGGTAGTTCCCCTAGCTCCATTGTTGCTCCTGTTGTCCCTTTAATGGTGATTCCGGGTGCTAGCACGCAGGACCGAGGCCGCCTTCTTCGGTTTCGTCGGCTGCCGCTGTGGTCATCCTGTGACGGGCTCCGTGTCTCCCCTGGACCACGGGTCCCTCCTACTTCCTCCTCGATGTTGACCGCCACTGCCGCTGTAAGGAGCTCATTGCTCTGCTTCGTCCGACCTTGGCACTAATAGAAGGGTGAGAAATCGTCTCTGCATGTTGCTGGCTGCGTGTTGCTGATGTCGTTTTCTACTTGCTGCCGTTGGCTGCTTTGCTGCATTCTGCTGGCTGGTTGTTGCTTGATGTTGATGCCTGATTATGTTAGCCGTGACCTGCGTGTAGATGAAAAAAGAGATTGATTTGCTATGAAGAAAGATGGCGATATTCAATATTGTTTAATTTACTTGCTCGTCACACTGTCAGACTAAGGCTAGACTTCCCTGTGTATAAAAGTTTTCACTCTAACATTTGATTTATGAGGAAAATCACAGAATAGTTCTCAACCTGCTGAAGTTGTAAAATCCATAACAAAATCAAGCTTAGTGAGTGTAAAAGATGATGTACTTTAACAAAATGTCTTGAAATCTCTAAAAATTCATAACTTGCATTCTAAGACTCCAAGAAAATTTTATTGCCAATTGCAGTAGCTTCATTTTCAACTTTTTGCATGACATCTCATACAAATCATGCACTCTACACATTTTGGAAATTCATTAATAGTGATTTTCCTCCGGCTGGTTCTTTTCCAAGGTTTCTTCGTCGTTTCAATAGAGTACGGCTACAAGGGGTATTGCGAGTTCGATCCGCTGCTCCATCGGGACGTTGACCAGCAAGGCAAGCATCTGCTTGTTGACCCTATCTTATGTTTTTCTCATGTTGAAGGATTATACTATCTTGTTGTTGTCCGTGCTGGTTACCATGTCATACCTTTCTTTGCAATATCCATGTTTAGCTTTGTTTGGCATGTCTAGGAGTTTCTTGCTGTTCATGATCCGCAGGTCATGATATATATTAACTCCGACAATTTGTATTCATCTTAAAATACGACAATTATGATAGCTTCAAACCATATTAAAAAATTCACACTAAAATATAAGCACCTCAACAGCTATGTTTCAAAGGAGCAGCTCAAGCACATGAAACATTGAGAAGGATCTTTTGCTACTAATGTCAACAAAAATTTTGTTCTTCACACAAATGTAAAATAGATTTAGATCTTCAAGAATAGAGGATGTCGATACATCTCTGGATCCAATAATGAAAATCATTCGAGAAGTTAGACCTTACTGAGTGACCGGTACGTGGCGGAAATAGATGCACATATCTCATTTCTATTGTACAACAGAGAAGAATAAAAACAACCAACCAAAGTGACATATTAGTCTTTGTGTGGTGGTTGCAGGCTATACTCTGAATTTCTGATGAGGGAGAACCCATTAACGCAAAAGAAATTTAATATTATCATTGCTATAAATGTAGATGAAATGAAGCTCCACATTCAGTATGATTTTCTTATCTCTTTTTAGACATTTAACAAGGAAAGCCACAGAAATTGGAAAACGCTTCAAACCACACCTTTTTACCTGTGAGCTTTTCAATTAAGTTTGTGCCGCCATCTCTTCCTGATCTCACCTCGGCCACTTGCCTCATCAGTGACCCGCACCATCTCAGTGTAAAACACATCCATTCATGGCGGGGATATATCCTCCACCATTGCGACTGGAAAAGAAACATAAATGAACTAAATAAACATGTAAAGATAAAGAAAATTGTGCCCAAAAATGATCAGTTCCATACGCTCTGAGATGGTAGTAGTATGGCAAGGATCAAATATAAAGCTTCATGTGACACTATGGTCATGCATCATTGAAACAAAAAAAAGGACGTTTAAGATAGCTGACCAAAGCATTTGTTCCATGTTCATGCTATTTGTCTCACATGGAACAAATGCTACAAAAGAAAATTTCAGTCCATGCATGTACCTCACCCAAAATCAATCAATTTTTACGCAGAACATAAAGAATATCCTATGGAGAGAGATGATCATAACTGATGTTCCAATCACCTTATTTTTGAACAGGAAATATTCTCTTAGCTCGTCTATGTACCATGACCACAGATACTTATTTAATTTAACAGGCAATCCATGTTATTGAATTCCAATCACCCTAGTGCATCTGTATATCAAGAGGTGGCTTTTAGTGGGCATTGTAGTAACCTTTTAACGGATCCTAATAGCAATATTGTGTGCAGGAATAAGAAACCTCACCTAGACTTATGCTGAACATGTCTTGTGCCTAAATGTAGGTGTGAATAAAGATGTCTCTTTTTGCCCAGTAGTGGCATCTTGGCATTATAACGAAGGTTGAAAGACATTATTGCTTCCAGGAAATAACCAAAGCAAAGTTGGCATACATAAAAAGACAATGGTCAGTACAAGAACTCTTATTCCCTTGTAGACCGAGAACCACAAAAGCTAATCCTCAAATTTGCACCTCTCCTTTTTGCATTCGGATGGACATCAACCTCTCCTTTTGCATATTTATTGTCCTCCTCCCCAATTTCCCGGTCCTATATTTTAGTGAAAACAACTCCTTGTGAGCTGGATCAGGTGTTGTTTCAGCCACTGTTTACAAACGATCCTAGCAAGAAGACTAAAGAACGCATATAAGAGGTAATATATATATACACAGGTGCAGCTAATTTAATGCAAAATATAAAAATCTTAACCAAGATCGAATCCGATCAACACAAAACAAACGCATTATGTACATATGGACCATAAATATATATAAGTGGCAATGTTAAGTACCTTCGAGAACAACTGGCCTGGCAAAGGTGATCGTTACAACAAAATGAATGAAGTATCATTTTGAGTCAGCAAAATTGATCAACAGAAGACATCAACCTTGTGGTCTTCGAGAGAAGATCGACGTCTTTCTCCATATTAGGGCCACATTCTTAATAGCAGAGAAAGGGAAATACTAATACCCAAAAGCAGGTGCATATATATCTGTTCATGGTGAAAAGAGGTGTGTGTAAGTTAGCTTTAAATTTCATAATAACCAAGCAACACTACGCAGTGTAGAAATCATAACCAGAATAGTTTATATCTGAAACAAATACTAAGCAGAAAAATAAAACAACAAACATCGTTGCCAAACTGATCATCCTTCATCTCCAATCCAGAAGACTTCAGATAGAAGTGCTATCTGACAACCTCGGTAGATGCTCACAAAGCCGCATCTACATTTCCTCAATCCTCTTTCTTCTGCGATCATATACACACAAAGAATATCCTGTAGAAAGAGACAACCCTAACCGTGCATTGCAGATAGCTATATAAATAATATTTGTTCGCTTTGTTGCACTTCATTGAGCAGGTAAGATCTATAACAAGAAATATACACATACATGACAAGCTAAAATTCCCTTTTTTTCAGACATATCATAAATCCTACAATAGCGGGGTGAAAATGTCAATGTGGACTTCTTCAGCATAGGCAACCTGTTCTAAAGCTAATGTTATATTTTTTTCAGCTCCAACCTGCATACATACAAATATAATTCTCAAAACTCGAGCAAAATGTTATATCCAACGAATGAGAATAAAACATTCACTAACCCTTCTACGAGCCGTCTACTGGACTCTATCATGTTTCTTCCTACAGTTCCTGAGTCAACACCTCATTATATTTCCTTCCTCCAACAGCATTGACCAAGTTCAACTGATCTGCCGAACCAGATCCTCCACTGAAAACTGAAAAGGGAAAACAACTTCAGAACCAAAATGAGGAGTTTGCTAAAATAGACCTCCAAAACCATTTTTGTGGAGCTATCCTTTATCTTAATAATAAGCGTGCAACTACTCCTTTCACTTTTGATCTATCAAAGTTTCTAACAGGATCTTGATAGCCGAAGTGAATATTTCCTAGCACATCAGAAAGTGAGCAAAGGGTAGATGAAAAGTAGTTGCTAAATACGTCCATGCTTCCAAAAAATTGTTACTCATGGATAGAAACAAGCTAAATGAAATGCTCACTCATTCAGATAAATAAGAAATCTGCATTCCATGTAGGCACATACAAATAAGAATCTGCACAAACACCATATAGGCATAAGAAAATAAGAGCAGGTGCTAGGTAGCTTCGTTTTTCCTGCACGAGACACATCAGTGAGAGTGAAGTTGCACAATGAGATACCTTGGATAAGCCATAAGTGGAGTTGGTCCACAAGTCGAAGAAGCAAGCGGGGTCGTCATCCGAGTCGGGGTCCTCCTCCCAGGGCTTCTTTGCAGTCCGCTGTCGCCTGGCTAGGCCTGGGCCACGACAGAGTTGGGGCAGCAGACCCAAAACTTAAAAAGATCCTAACACTTCCAATTTTCTAGATGAAATGAAGAAACATTGACTGATTAAAATCCTATTCTGAAAATTCCTAGCTTGTTATCAGAACAAGATATCATAACATCCTGGGTGCTGCCAATAATAACCGAGGAAACTGAAAAAGAGCATGAGGATAATTTATAATCACCTGAACTGACCACAATATCAGTGCTACATTCCAGCAAGAAAATGGAAGGCAGCCCTATCACTTCCCAGGTTGATTGTGCAGAACATCACAAGTAATCTGTAGTCTTATAAAATGATTAATTGAATGGATCTCCCATATACCATACCAAATGGTTGAGAAATGCCTAAAACCAGGAGAGAAGAGAGAGAGAGAGAGAGAGAGAGAGAGAGAGAGAGGGAGGGAGGGAGGGAGAGGAGGAGGGCAAGAGCCAGGGGCGAGGAGCACCTGCATCATATGTCGTGGCTGCAGAGGGTCGGCCTCCGTCGGCTTCTTCCAGCTAGGCGAGGATGCGGCTGACAAGGAGTGGCAGCCAAGAAGAGCGATGCAGGAGTCGACGAGGACGACAAGGGATATGGCAGCAGCGCGAGGAAGAAGAAGAGGCCGGCGGGGAAGGCCTCACCAGGCCCGCCCACGAATCATCTTCCTCCCTCCCCCCCTCATGTGGCCATGAGCTCACCCTCCCCTTCCCTATCCTCCCATGTCCGAGCCGGCGGCAGGTGGCCGCCTCCGTCCTCCTGCTTCAAATCTGAGGCGGACGGGGCAACTGCGGCGACCTGGCTGTAACTCCTCTGTGACATGAGGCAACGGCCAATGAGGGGAGACACAGAAGAGGAGGGGACCGACGGCATGGGGAAGAGGGGCTTGCTGAAGGAGCGGGGACGAGGACGAAGGAAGGGGGAGGCGGCGGCCAGAAGGACGAGGGGCGCGGCCTCGCGGGGCTCGAGGACGGGAGGGGGGATTGGGCTAGGTTTTCACCGCGCCAATGATTGTGCACCATGCAGCCCAAAAGAAACCCACCAACTGTTTCTTTGGCCCCACAGATGAATGGCCCCAGTAGTCATCCACTGCCAGATGAAGCACATGCGTGAACAAGGACCAATGGCTGACCAATCGACAGCAGGGTCAAAACATAAACAGTAATTTGATCGAGCGGCCCAAAATCACTAGCGTTCGCAGGTGCCTCAGCTATGCGGGTTGCATAGCAAGGTTTATATGTTCAATGTGCCCCCCCCCCCCCCCACCTCTTCTCTACCCACACGTTTGGTACTAGGGAAGAAATAATACTAAATATTTGATGCATTACTTACTCCATAGTCAATTATTTTGCTGATTTTGCTTACATGGCTATTTTTGTGTGTCCGATCATTATTCGTTTGTATTTTTTTCTGGCAAAGTTTCATGAAACAAAATCATATGTGTCATTTCTTCACCATGCTAGTTTCTCCACATTTTTGTTCTTTGAATAAAGAATTCGTGCATAGGATCCACCATTTCAGACCACGAATAGACATTCAAGGCATTTTTACACAGCCCCGTAACAAAACAAAATTTTCATCCATTTCTTTCCCTTATGCTTGAGGGTACGGTAACCAACGGTGAATAAAGACTGAATATAATATAAGAAAAAGGTCGCCAGACGACTTTTAGTCAAAAGAGCATTCGAATCTACCTCTTTTCAATGTTCACTTTAGAATTAGAAAAGTGCCTGGAACCATAACGTTTTTCCTTTGGGAGCAAAGCACACAGCCAAAAGAGCTAAAGCATGTCTCATCCTTGTACACATACTGTGGTTGGTATCTAATTAGACGTTTAATTACTGTTACTAATTTCTTTTACTACTGATTAGTACCACTCAGCAAAACAGTGTCACTAAAAACAACGAGGCCAACCCGAACTAGACTAGCCTGTTGGCATTTTTTATAAAAGAAAACTCTATGAGCACTAAGCGTCCAAACCAAGACTTGAACTCTAATGGGCTGGCTGCGAACCCCCGCGCCTTGCCAATTGAGCTAAGCTCTGTTCTCAAATAGTGTCACTAGATTCTTCTTCTAGTGTTTGCTTTCCATGATTCTACTACTGTTCCAAAGCAGAAGGATAATAATAATACATACAAAGTTGCCACGCGTGGAGGGACAAATATCCTAGAGTGGCATGCATGGACCCGTACTAGCGCTCGCCACCACCATGTGGGCCCGGTGCTACCTGTCCAGGGGCCGCCGCTCCTTCCACCACCGGCGGCCTTCCACGCTATAAAACTTGACGCGCGCGCAGCGCAGCGCATCGCACGCACGGTCAGAATTCAGACACACACAACCGCTCCAGCCGAAGCTCCTAGCCGCCAGCAACGCCATGCGTTCTTCGGCAACCCTCCTGCACCGCAGCATGGCCGTCACAGCCGGCCCCGGCGAACCATCTTCGTCGCCTTCCTCGCTGCCGCCGCCTCATCCGGAGCAGCAGCAGACGGGGCCAGTGACGCCGGTCGACTCGGACATGGCTATCATCTTGGCGTCTCTGCTCTGCGCTCTCGTCTGCGTCCTCGGCCTCGCCCTTGTCTCCCGATGCGCATGCCGACGCCGACGCTCCAACTCCACTTCCTCCTCCAACCCACCCCCGAAGGGCCTCAAGAAGAAGGCCATCGACGCGCTCCCCAGGGTCTCCTTCGCCGCGGCCGGCGCACAGTCATCATCATCATCAGTGGCGGCATGCTCGTCGCCGTTGGAATGCGCGATATGCCTCGCGGAGTTCACCGACGGAGAGAGTGTGCGCGTGCTCCCGCACTGCGGCCACAACTTCCACGTGGCCTGCGTCGACGCCTGGCTCCGCACGTGCGCCACATGCCCCTCCTGCCGCACCCCCATCGTCGCCACACCAGCTCAGCAGCTGGTGGCGCCAACGATGGTTGTGGTGGTGGTTGCGGGAGGTGCTGCGAGGTGGCAGCGCCGGCTGGTGGTGGGGATAGCACGTTCTTGCTGTAGCTTTGATCCTACACATTTTCGATTGTTTCTGTTAGTTACTCCTACTTTTTAGGCAAAAAAGTCCGTACTGTTATTGCACCTTCAGTACACTCGTCCACCTTTCTTTTTTATCTACCAGGTGATTGTCAATCCAATGTATTTTGTCACATAAGCCGCCTCCTCAACAGTTTTTTCATAAGTCGCCTCCCTCATTCATTGGGGTTTCTGAACTAGTTATGGGATTAGTAATCTAGAAGTCTCAACAAATTTTAGAAAACGGCTTATTTTTTAGGATGGGAAGAGGCAGCTTGTTTTTTAAGCCGCCTAAAAGAACTGGCCCTCAAGTGGAATCAATTCGCCATTGATTGAAGCACAACATGATAGGGGCTCAAGTGATGGAGATGGAGCGCGGGTGAAAGACAATTCATCATCAGCGTACCTTGGTCGCCATTCAAGTTTATTTGATCGCTGGTATGAAGTTTTTGTGAACCACAAAGTCCTATATCTTACGGATGTGCTAAAACTCAGTCGACTGAATTTTTGCGAAGTCTCAGTCGAGTCCATCGTCAGATTCGCGCTTTAACTTCTGTCTTTTGTACGTTCGAGTCGCTCGCACAAGTCGCTGGAACATGTATTGTCGTTTCTACCTGGGCTTTGTTCTTTTCTTTCTTTTTCTTCACTCTGGGCCTTAGGTACGTGTTGGTCTGTGCTTTATTTCAACTTGTCTAGCGAATCTCACTGTTTAAACGTGTTCGGCTTGTGGACTTTTTTTCTTTTCCTTTTCCTTTTTCATTTCTGTTCCATATGGCCTGAGCTGTTTCTTTCTATTGCCAAAAAGCTGATTTTTATTTTCACATTTTCTTGTTTCTTTTCTATTTACTTGTGTGTTGTATTTTTTGTTTGTCTTTTATCTTTTGAAACCTTTTTACTTTCTAATAGTGTGACTCTTGCTAGCTTTCTTTTTCATGATTCGCTAATTCTCACTCGAATATGAATTAGTTGGGTCTCAGTCAATTCGGTAGCCATAAGACCTTGACGCAAAGATTCGTGCAGGGTATCATTTTTCATGTTTGTTAAAGTTGACGCGCGGACATGCCGTATGCAATGGATGGTAGACTTTTTTTTTTTCCGTGAGAGAGTAATCAATACGACAAGCCTCTCTCGTGGCCTATGCTCTTTTATCTTTCTTTTCTATTTGCGGCGTTGGAGTTACGAGGGATGCACACAGATCTTTTGCTCTTGTACGAGCGGTCAGTGTTTACTGAAGCATCTGAAATTGGTATTGTTTTTTTCATCTTTTTTGTTTTTCTTGCCTCACGTTTCTATTTTTATTTTAATCATTTTTCCTGGTTTTTAGTTTCTACTGCTTGTTTTATTTTCCCTCTCTTTTTAGGAAATACAGCATAATAGTATATCAATTATTTTATTTATTACGCATTACCCTTTTTGTTCAAATAATAATGTTTTTTCATTTTTGTCTTTCTGTCGCATCATTTTATTCTTTCTATTTTTCTACTTCTTTTTAAGTTATAATTGTAATTATTCTTCTTGATTAAAGCATTGCTTACCAAGTTTTAGGTGTGGAAGAAGTATGAAAGTAGTGGATCATGGTATTCCTCCACCTTTTCCCTCTCTTCCTCCGGATGTGGTTTTTCTCATGTCAAACCGGGGGGGGGGGGGGGGGGGATGTGATACGTACCCCATGTTTGTCACTAGGTGCGAAACTATGAGTGCCGGCTTCAAGTGTAACTTCTGGTGTTTTGTTGGGGGATTAGAAGTGGCGAGTTGTATCTCTGCCACTAGGTGTGCAACTGCAATCGCATGTGTGTCTGTGGGTGGGGGTGGGGGTGCGCAATTGCATGTCTGCCACAAGGCACAAACTGCAACCGTCGCCCTCGAATGCAACTGCATGCCTTCAAGGCGACATCAACTTAGTTGTGTTTTGTGGGGAGGGTTAGCCGCATGTCTTCCAATAGGCATGCAACTGCATGTGCCACCTTCGACCAGAACTAAAACTTGGTTTTGTATGTGAGTGGCGGGAGGGGGAGGCAGTTGCATGTGTACACTAGGCATGCAACTGCAAGTGTAGCGCCCTTACCGCAACTGTAGTTGCATGTGTACACTAGACATGCAACTGCAAGTATCAGCCCCAGCTGCAACTGCATGTCATCCAGCACGGCTGCAACTGAACTTTGTTTTGTTGGGGAGCTGTGGGAGAGAGGGGGAGCAGTTGCATATGTACACCAGACATGCAACTCCAAGTGTCGGGCCCCGGCTGCAATTGCATGTCTTCCATCATGACTGCAACTGAACTTTGTTTTGTTGGAAGGCGCCGGGAGGGGGAGTAGTTGCACATGTACACTAGGCATGCAATTGCAAGTGTCGCCCCCACTGCAGCTACATGTCTTCCATCACGCCCACAATTAAACTTGTTTTTGTCGGAGGATGGTGGGAGAGGGACTGGGGCAGTTGCACGCGTGCACTTGGCATGCAACTGCAAGTGTCGCGCCAGACTGCAATTGCATGCCTTCCATCACGACCGCAACTGGACATCATTTTGTTAGAAGACAGTGGGAGACGACGGGGGCAGTTGCACATGTACACTAGGCATGCAATAGCAAGTGTGCCCCCTAACTGCAATTGCATGTCTTTCATCACACCCGCAACTAAGATTTGTTTTCTTAGATGGAGGTAGGAGTGGGAGCAATTGCATGTCTGGCACTAGACATGCAACTATAAGTGTAGCCCTCAACTACAAATGCATGCCCCCCTAAACAAATGCTACTGGCCTTTTGTTTTGTCTGATGGGGGCATGAAAGAGGGGAGTTGCATGTTTGTCACTAGGCATGCAACTACACGTGTAGCGCATCGACTGCAACTGCATGTCCCCTAATGCGGATGCAACTAGGCTTTGTTTTGTAAAATGGAGGCATGAGATGGGGTAGTTGCAAGTGTATGTTAGACATGCAACTATAATTGTGACGCCTAGCTGCAGCTGCATGTCTACCCACCCAACTGCAACTCACCTTTGTTTGCCGAGGGGCGGTGCAGAAGGGGGCAGTTTCATGTCTGGTACTAGCATGCAACCGCAAGTATCACCACCAATTACAATTGCATGCCTACCCATCCGACTAAAGCGACCTTTGTTTTATTGAAGGGCAGTGAGAGATGGGGGAGAGATGCATGTCTCACACTAGGCATGCAACCGTAGTTATGGCCCTCGATTGCAGCTGCATGTATGGCAACTAGTATTAGAGATACATTAATTATTTTGTATTTCTGTGTGAGTCTTTCCGCATTAGGAATTGGATGTCTTCCATCACGCCTATGTTTGCCACTAGGCATACAATCGCAAGTGTTGCCTGTACTGCAAATTGGTGGTGTTTTACGGGGGTGCTGCCACTAGGAGGGGGCCAACCATCGTATCATTGTCTTATTTTTTTTCATGATTTACATTTAATACATTTTTTTGTAAATACATGGTGAACATTTCCGTAGAACACATGATAATTATTTTATTTAAATACGTGATGGACACTTCTATATTATGCGGTAAAAATCAGATAAATGCGTGATGAACATTTCATAATTACAATGAACATTTTTATGAATACACGATCAATATTTTTGTATAAATACAAGATGATACAAATATAGGATGACCATTTAAATACATGAAAACACAAACAATTTTAATTTCACACTATAGATTGCTTCTCATTTTAAAAATAATTTTCATAGTTTTCTTTTGGATCTATGAAAAAAGCTGAAACATGACATGAGCTGGCAGAACAAACACTAATGGCGTATGTAAGGCAACTGTTTTGCTGGCTGTAAGAAGCACATGCACAGTACACCTTTTCTGTGGCATGGAACTATTTTATATATTTTAATTTTTGTAGCAAATATATCTTTTACTACTGTATTTTGCTGTTGTAGAAAAGACAAAAGGCCCAAGTAAGGGAGCAAGCCCGACAAAAAGAGGACACAAGCTAAGAAACATAACCCAACAGGAGCAGACCCAGCCCAAATAGAAAACCAGCCACGCACCTAAAACAGAAAGACAAACGATGTAGTACTACATACGTGAGGATCAGTCGTAACATCTGATTGTATACGTGCTTACGTCCGTCGACTGAGACTTCATCAAGTCTTAGTCGACTGAAACGTAGACAAACCTTATATCTTATATTTATTAATTGGAGGCATCATTCAATATCTCTCATTAATCCACATCATCAAAATTAATTACATCTTTAGATTGTAGAATTTACGTTCAGGATGAAAAGAAAACTTGTGTAACGTAGATGGTCCCATACCACAAAAAAGAGCCATGTGACACATCCAATGTTAGTAGTATACAAAACAAATAAAGCCTCCAAATAAAAAAGGACTGCCGCACGTAAAAAGAAAGGAAAGCCTCTCCATAAATGTCCGACATAAAAAGGAAAGTAAATCCAAACGACACGCTGATTACGCGCACCTTTAAAGTTCTCATATGTTCACGAAAATAAAAAAAAGGACAGCCTCACGTCCAAAAACAGGAAATCTTCCATCTGCCCACACCATTCAAGTTCTCTCCATGCAGAAAATGTACAGTATAAAAAACAGAACCAAATCTACACGGCCCAGCTGATTACCCGCATCAAAATAAAAAAATAATGGACCGTCTCATTTATAAAAATGAAAGCCTCTCCATAAAAAATCCAACGTATAAAAGGGGAAGAAATTTAAACGACCCGCTGATTACGTGCAGCTTTTAACGTTCTTAAAATAAAAAAGGATATCCTCCCGAAAAAAAGGAAAGCTACCATCTTTCCCGCACATTTAATGTTCTCTCCGTAAAAAACTGAAACAAGTCCAAGTGACAAGGTTGACCCGCGTCCAAAACAATAAAGGACCGGTCTAGCGAGCGGCCGGCTGCTCGCTACACTTTGCGAGTGGCCGGCCTAAAATTGCAAGTTTTGCTTCTTAATAATCTATAAATAACAATTACCTAGTGTGTGTTTTTTTGTCAGTTAATGCATGTTTTTGTTAGCATTAAATGCGTACAACAAATACGTACAGACTAGTCTGTGAAACACATTTATTTTCGCCTCTTAAATCTTTAAAAAGTCATATCTTTTAAACCACATGTTGGAATTCAGATCCGTTTTCACCTTTGGATTCATCGTGACGAGATCTTCGAAATTAGATCACGCATGGGTCTGTTTCAACGAATTTTTTTATTGCCAACTTTGGTGCTATATGGTGTAACTAAAGTACTGCATTATGCAACTAGAATATATTGCCGCGCCAACCGAGTATATGTGTGTGTAACTAGTCCTGCCAACTAAATATCAATGCGTGTGCAACTAGTGTCTTGCCAACTAAATATCAATGTGTGTGCAACTAGACTATATTACAAGCCAACTAATCATATGTGTGTGTAACTAGTCTTCCTGCCAACTAAACATCAATGTATGTGCAACTAGACTATGTTACAAGCCAACTGAACATCAATGTGTGTGTAACTAGACTACATTACAAGCTATGACAATTCATATGCGACTATGCGGACCAGATTATGCAACTCCGTGGCCATGCATGTGCCAACTAGGACTACTATGTGTGCAACTACAACTACTGTGGATGCAGCTCCAAAAAACTGGGTTTGAAAAAAAATGCACCATGCAGTACTAAACTTGCACAAAGTAGTACTGAAGTTGCACAATATAGCGCCAAAGTTGGCATCAAAAAAATTTCGTCGAAACATACTCATGGGTCATCTAGTTTCAAAGATCTCGTCGCAAAGAATTCAACAGTGAAGACGGATCTGAATTCCAACGCGCGGTTTGAAAGATATAGCTTTTTAAAAATTCGGAAAACCAAAATAATTGTACGTGAAGCTGTTTCTTTCAAATTGGACTAACCACTGTGAACACATTAAATACTGATAACAGCATGCACTAACAGACAAAAATACAACTCATGCATGGCAAGAAAGCCCGGCCGCTCGTTCTCTCCAATTAGCGCGCGGCCACTTTTTAAATTTTGGACACAATAAATCATCCGTTCCCTCAATCGAATAGTAAAAAGGAAAGTCCCACGTCCAGAAAAAAGGGAAAGCCTCCATCCATAAAAGTAAAAAAAAAAAGAAATAAATCCACATGACCCTGCTGATTGCTCATAAAAGCTTCCATCAATAAAATATTCTGCGTATTCAAAAAACAATATTTTGCCAATCAAAATCACAATGGACTCCTCTACATGGTGGCCGGCTCCTGCTGGCTAATCATGAAGTGATGGCGTGTACCGATTGGCTTGAGGAGCTCCTCCTGTTTGCCGCTAGAGGCTAAATCAGTTCTTGCATTGATTATTTACTTTGAATGGCATGCTTGCGATTGATGAATTAGACCAATTCACATGATATTCATCGCATGGTGTGGATTGCTAATAAGAATTACCTGCGTAATTACTACGGTATGTCTATGCATGTTTTTGTTTTGGCCCTATCAGTAATAAAAAATTATACCCATTAACACATCTTCAAAACTCCGTAATTACTACAGTAACCAAAAAAAATCTTGATATATCATTCGCCATGAAGATCTCATATAAACACATGATTGTAGGAATAGAAAGTATTAAGAAAACATGCACAATCATAAAATAAATTCTTTAAGATTTTTTGGGTATGCACAACTTAAATCCGAATAATCTATCACACAGTTCCCCTACTATATGTTATTCATAGAAGAAATTTTGTAAGAATATATAGGTTAAGACCACAACTTAAAATCTGAATAATGTATGGCTCATAATGGTATGAGAAAATAGAATCTCTTACATGTATTTTTTGCTACAGTTTCACATATGTTGATAGAAAACCATTTATGTCCATTGTTTCATCGTTTTATATAGAGACAAATTCTTTAATAATCAAATAAAACTAGGTGCAATCCAATGTTCCCGAGGGAAGACTTCTGCTTAAATGTTGTACACATATAAAATGTAATCCCTGATGTGGTTTTAAGATAAGATTCGATCCTAATTCTGAGGCAAAAACAAAGATTTATGTTTTTCAGGTAGCGAATGGGTTTAAGTTTCAACAACAGGGAACTTGATTATATACCTATTGGAAACTTATATGTAACAAATACACGATACATGCAACAAGCATTAGTAGAAAAAGGTCTAATGTAAAACTCATTAGTCCCGGTTTGTAATTGAGCCGACACTAATATGATCATTAGTGCCGGTTCCAACGGCCAGGCGGGCGGCGCTCATTAGTACCGGTTCGTGGCGAACCTTTAGTACCGGTTCGTGCCATGAACCGGTACTAAAAAGGTGGTGGCCTTTAGTACGGGTTGGTGGCTCCAACCGGTACTAAAGGGGGGGGGGGTCTTTAGTACCGGTTGGAGCCACCAACCGGTACTAAAGGTGGTGCGCTGCCACCCGCAGTGCACAATGTTTAGTCCCACCTCGCTAGTTGAGAGGAGCTCGTACCGGTTTATAAGCCCCACCGCAGCTACCATGTCGAGCTCCTCTCTAAGTAGGCCTTTGTGGGCCTATTGCAAGTCTTCTGCCCTGTGGGGCCTACTGGGCCGTACGGGCCTACATCCTGGCCCAACTAGAGATTGGATTTCTAGTCGTATGCAGGCTGTGTCGGCCCAGTAGGCGGGCTGTTTTTGCTTTATTTCAAAAATAAAAATAAAAAAACACTTACCAACCGGGACTAAAGGTCCCCCAGACCATGGCGCGCCTCGTGCCACGTAGTTTCCCTTTAGCACCGGTTAGTGCTGAATCGGTACTAAAGGGGGGGGGGGGGGGGGGCTTTAGTGTCCACACTTTAGTGTCGGTTACCGAACCGGCACTAAAGGGCCTTACGAACCGGTGCTATTGCCCGGTTCTGCACTAGTGAAGTTCTGAATTCGTAAACATGTTGTCTACCAATATAATAATAACAATCAATTATAATATTTTTATATTATTATCCAACATTTGTAATAGGTACCCACTTTGTTGCATTTAATATAAGAAGTGCTAGCCCGTGCAGATGCATGGGTTGATGACTAGTGATGTATAGCCGATATGATTGGGTTTGTTGATCGAGAGCCAACTATCACGACACTTGTTGAAAATTAACAGCTGATCCTCTACTTTTGCCACACGACGCGGAGATGTACGCGGACTGTTTTTAATGATGACAAAAAGTGATGATTCTCTTCATATGCTTATTTGCATTTCTCTTGTGGCCCTACTGGTCTCGTCGAGGACTTGTGGGTCCGTCTCCGTCTGTAATACCTGCAGTACAATTTAGGTGACTGTTTTACTAGATCGTGGTTGATTTTGTGAGTTGTGTGACCTTGATTGATCCGTGTGACTTTTATTCCCCACAAGACAACCGGGACGTTGACGCCAAAACACTCATTGATCCATGGTGTTCCTCCTCAGTGCCGACACTGCCGAGGACAACCGAGGAAACAGTAAATCTTCTTTCTCATGTGCGCAAAGAAAAAACAATGTGCTTGCAGTTGGATTGGCATGTCTACATAGATGTAGATTGGGATGACGTGCATACATACGGGAGCAATATGGAAATGTTTAACTTTTCCCAAACAATAAGTGTCACACGTGTGGCATGAAGCACTTCGGACCTAACGTTTTCTACAACTAAAGTTGCCACCCGAAAATAAAACTGAAACTTGCCATCTGAAAAGAAAGTTGTCATGCCCGACAACTAAAGTTCCCTCACGTCACTAAACTTACCATAAAAAACGTCCAGAGTTGTCATGCGCTCGTGCCATACGTGTGACACTTACCAGGGTTCTAACTTTTTGGCACAGGTGGCAGGCTAGCTAACGTTTGGGATAATATCATATAGGAAAAAGATATTATGTAAACTCTGCATCTTGATCTAAATATCTGTGCACTTCCGCCGGCTTTCATGATGGGTGGATGCCCTTTATGTGTACCGTCTAGTCTCAAAGATTCACCTTTTCTGTGGCCAAAGGTTCATCAGCTACCTGGTGATTGAAACGTTCATGGTTTTGAGTTTGGGGACCAGAGCATATACGCATGTTAATTGGTGTGGTGCAAGTGCAGTGGGTTATGGTCAAATTAAAAAATCTTGTGATCATTGGGATTTTTGACACCAAATTGCTTCCGTGGATTATTAGGTGTCTGCAGTCTTGTTCGACCCAAAATAATCCCATGTGAGGTACATCCGTACATGCATGTCTGATAGCATGCAGCCGCACTAGTGAAAGTTGGTGCATGAGAGATGCACATAGTGAGAGTAGCATGCAGGCTGGCCGGCTAGAGCAGTGGAAATGGACTCAGTTTGTTGACTAACAAATCAAGCACATGGAGAGACGACCTAACCGATAATAGGGGATCAATCATATATAACATGACGAGATGCCGCACCATAGATAGATAGAGAGATAGAAGCTTTCTTTAAACTGCACTATATATACATCGTCAAGTTGATCGACTGATTAATTAAGACAAGCTACTAGTATCATCATTGGCCATTTGAGTCAAAAAGGTCTTTATTGCAACTTGCATATGTTCCTCTCCCTCCATCTTCTTCTCTTTGTCATCTAACGCCGAAAATGGTGACCAGCCGAAAAAAGTTAATAATGAGGATTAAACAATGCTCTAGATAGGTAGATAGGTAATCCTTGATAGTAAGTCAGTCGCACTAACTCTGGATAGACCATGTATATAGTATTAGTGATAAATATTTAGTTTACCTCACCACACATAATAGGATCTCCGGTAGGCTATACGTAGGTGGGTACATGCACTTTGTATCGTTTTGCTCTTGGAGGTGAAACGAGCTCGATAGCTGCGAGTGCGCTGAACCGGTGTGTGACCCAGTCCCTGTATGTGGCTAGGCTGGGGTATCCGGCGTTAGATGTTAGGCTTTGGTGCAAAGTCTGTTTGGTATTTGGCTCGGACATTCGGCACCACTTCATCAAAGGGGATATGAGTAGCAACAAGTGTTGTCTGGATGGTGGCTTTAGGCGTACTAATGTATTACTTTGTAAGATTTCTGTGAATAATTACTAAAATAGTTGCATGCATTGTTCAGATGTAGGGGCCGGAGATACATCCTCTTTCTAAAAAATATATGCTTATTTGCATTTCTCTTGTGGCCCTACTGGTTTCGTCGAGTACTTGTGGGTTCGTCTCTGTCTGTAATACTTGCAGTACAATTTAGGTGTGTTTTACTAGATCGTGGTTGATTTTGTGAGCTGTGTGGCCTTCATTGATTCGTGTGACTTTTATTCCCCACAAGACCACCTGGACGTTGACGCCAAAACACTCATTGATCCATGGTGTTCCGCAAGGATAACCGACGAAACAGTAAATCTTCTTTCTCATGTGTGCGGACAAAAAAGAATGTGCTTGCAGTAGGATTGGCATATCTACATAGATATAGAGTAGGATTATGTACATATATGCGGGAGCAACATGGAAACATTTAACTTTTCCTAAATGATAAGTGTCACACGATGTGATACGAAACACTTTGGCCCTAACGTTTTTAAACTAAAATTGCCACCCGAAAAGAAAAACTGAAACTTGCCATCTAAAAAGAAAGTTGTCATGCTTGACAAATAAAGTTGCCATCCTCGCGTCACTATTCTTAGCATCACAAACGTTTGGAGTTGCCATGCACTCGTGTCACACGTTTGACACTTATCATGGTTCTAACTTTTTGGCAATGGTGGCAGGCTAGCTAACCTTTGGGATAATATCATATAGGAAGAAGATATTATGTACAATCTGCATCTCGATCTAAATATCTCTGCACTTCCGCCGGCTTTCATGATGGGTGGATGCCCTTTATGTAGTCTCAAAGATTCACCTTTTCTGTAGCCAAAGGTTCGTCAGCTACCGGTTGATTGAAATGCCCATGGTTTTGAGATTGGGGACCAGAGCATGTACGCATGTTAGTGTGGTGCAGGTGCAGCGGGTCATGGTCAAATTAACAATCTTGTGATCATTGGTATATTTGACACGAAATTGTGTCCATGGATTAGGTGTCTGCAGTCTTATTCGAACCCAAATTATCCCTTGTGAGGTACCTGCATATCTGACAACATGCATCCGCACTAGTCAAAGTTGGTGCATGAGAGGTACTCATAGTGAGAGTAGCATGCAGGCCGGCCGGCTAGAGCAGCGGAATGGACTCAATTAGTTGACTAACTAATCAAGCACGCATGGAGAGACAACCTAACTGATAACAGGGGATCAATCATATATAAAACTAGATGATTCCCCGCGCGTTGCTGCGGGACATATTGCCTAAATTTAGTGTTTTACTTGGTAAATTAATTCTCATAAAAGAATTAGGAAAACAATGAACAAATGTCTTTTATTTGACAAAAATAATATGTAGGCTACCAGCTCCACTTCTTTTGCAAGGGAAGAAAACTTCGAAGTTACAGCTAAAAGATCACCACAAAGCTATAGCCCACCGGCCTCACTTCGTAGATACACTCATGCACCGACAACTTCGTCATGTTCCTCACCGCCACCGGGGAAGGTTTCTTCTTGCGTACTGGTGTTGGCGGTCAACATGGTAGACATTCTGGTTGCGTGTACAGCAGTGGCGATCAACAGGGCCGAGCTGGAGAAAATCAACCCTGGTACACAACTTAATTTAACAAGGGTGCAAACATATTTAGTTCAATCCCTCTGACGGTAAGGTATTTAAAAATTCTTTGCATATAAAATTCAGAAAAACAAACGACACACCACCATATGATAACAAATAAGGGACGATCAAGTTCTTACTGAGTTAATACACTCACAATTATTGATGCCACTCGTAAGGGAAAGTTGACGGTAGTAGAATAATTCATCCTACCTATAATCCAGCATAGTAGTACATGTAAAGTAACCAGATGTGACATCAAATTATGAAGTGAAAATAATAAATGTAACCTGGGAATAAACCTCCTGCTATTTTCTTCTCGATGGTTACGGAAATTCAAAAGTGCGAGGTTGGACTTCTTGTGATGTTGCTTTTCGTTTGGGAAGATATGTGTCCATTTGTGATCAACGATGTACCTGTATTTCCCCGCAAAAAAAAAACCGATGTACCTGTATTTGGCAGAGACTAAATAAATAAATCTTCCACTAAAATATTAAATAAACTGGATTCTCCACTTCACGAAAAGTTTGTGAAGGGAAGTAGGAAAAAATGTATGAATATAAACACCTTCGGAAAAACAACTTCTAACTAATCATTAATATGATTAGGGTGTGTTCTTTGTGATGTCTTTTGACAAGGATTGCTGGTGGAGCTTACCAGGTCGGCGCTGCACGGATGCTCGACCGCTGTAGGATTGAGTGCAGGCTGCAGCGTCCGTGCTTTGGCCATGTGATGCCTTGCTGTCACCTAGGTTATAGAGAGCTGAAGCATCCACGCAAACATGTGCCACTTTGTGAGAAATCAAACGAATTTTGTGGTTACGAACGTGCCAATCTTGTACCAATTATAGCCTGACAGGGATCCAGTTCTGCCGCGCTGTGACCCTCATTCTCAAATTAGCCTAGCAAGCCTTCAGTCGTACAGAGCCGAGACCTGCCTTGCCCACCAGCGATCAGACCTGCTGTCCACTATCACAGCTTACGAGGTTGTGTTTTTCTCTTGCAATTTTACACCTGATGCACTGTCATTGTTACTACCTTCTGCACACACTATAGAGATGGTAACCCGTACTAAGATTTTCTTCCGACCCTAATGCCTGTGCATCCCGGTAACTTGAGGTAGCTCCGCCTCTGGCGACCAATCTGTTGTTGGTTGATTTGTACCAAGCGAATCAGCAAAGATGTCAATCGCGAAACTCACTAATAGAAATAGGACAATTCAAAAAATACTAACAGAAATAGGATAGAAGGTGAGCTTAATTTTGAAACCACGGGAGCAAAAAGAAAGGCCAAATCGGCCACCTACCAATTTCCACACAGGCGATGCAAGAAGATGGCACCACATATGACATCTCTAGGCAGAGCGTGGCCTCTCTCCCATGATCTGCAACTTCTCCGCGATCATAGATTCGTAGGTTGATGGCGCGGCGTGGTGCGTCAGTAGTTCGTGGGTGACCTAACCTAGCGGCAAGGCGCGGGCGGGCGGCAGAAGGAGGTGGGGGCAGAGGCGCGGTGCACCGTGATGTAGTCGAGGGCTTGAGCGGAGAGAAAGATGGGAGAGATATGGATGGATGGATCTGGAGAGGAGAGGAGACAGGGAATTAAGAGGTGAACCCAATGGCCACATGCGGCCCCTTGTGCGGTTTTATGATTGGGATTAAACCGGACCAATTGAAGAAGGAAACTGTTTAGACTTTAGACTGGCTCATCCCTCGGTTACGGAAGCGGAAGAGAATCACACAGAGAAATCTGTTGATTTTTTTTCCTTAGTGTGGAGACGTGAATTGCTCTCACTGGGAGGTGGGAGCCAAGGATCCAAGGAAAGTGGAGCCAACGCTATTGGGCTACCCCAGTACCCCATGGGCCGTGGCTAATCAAAAACGACTACAGGATTTTAATTATGGTGGCTTGAAGGATTATGAGTGCAGAATAAAAATGGCATGCATGCAAAATCAAAAGGATTAGCAAATGGAGGGTTAGTGCTGATGTGTCCATAGAAGAATGGTTGCTGATGTGGATAGGCTGCATGCTTAGTTAAATAGGTTAGTGGGGATGAACTATTATAGTATTATAGATTATAGATGACCAGTTGCCGCAGAGATAGATAGAGAGATAGAAGCTTTCCATAACCTGCACTATATCTACATTGTTACGTTGATCGACTGATTAATTAGGCCAAGCTACTAGTATCATCAATGGCCATTTGAGTAAACAAGGTCCTCTCCCTCCATCTTCTTCTGTTTGTTGTCTAACGCCGAAAACGGTGACCAGCCGAAAAAAGTTAACAAGAAGGATTAAACAATGCTTTAGATGGGTAGATATGTAATCCTCCATAGTGAGTCAGTCGCACTAATTCTGGATAGATCATGCATATCTTAGTGAACAATATTTAGATTACCTCAACACGCATAATAAGATCTCCAGTAGGCTATACCTAGGTGGGTACATGGAGTTGAAACGAGCTCGATAACTCTATTGCATTTCACTTCCACTTTGGTACTGCACCAAGAAAATTAGATTGAAGCAGGCCTCTAATTACTTCCTACTAACGCGGCCACTTAGCATTGATCTGGATGCGTTTTGATTCAAAGTCTTCCAACAAATGTAATCTTTTTTAGTACATTTCTATTATAATGAAATTGCCTGCGCTCGTATTTTTTCTTGGTGCAGTCAAAGAGCTCAAAGAATTCCTTATCAAATTTGCATACCCAACGTTGGTGAAACATCCATCTTTGTCATGGTTATTTGCATTTACTTTTTCCACACAACTATCAAGGATAATATGCATATGTGTAACTTTACTCACCAATCAGGGTAACTTTACTCACCAATCCTAGTGGTCAACTATGCATATGTGTACCACAAAGCAATTCTGCAAATTAGTTAATTTGTTTTTCTTGTGGGAGCTGGGAATAATTAGTCAAGTTTTTTCTTTAAGATACCAGATCTCTCCCATCCCGCAAAGCAAGCGGCTTTTTTTTAGACGAAAAACATTGTTTCCATTAACCAAACAGCTCAGCGATGTCACTGGCAACAAATCCATTATCCGTGCACAAAGTCAGGAGCTTGATCTGGCCATACGGCTGGGGATTCAAGACCCATATCTACACCAAACGACGCTAAAGCATCAGCTACTTTATTACAAGCCCTGGGGCAGTAAGAGAAACCCACTTGGGTAAAATTCAGACAAGCAAAGCATCTAATTTCTATGAAGCAAGCGGTTGGTGTTGAAAGACGGTACTTTCTATCCCTTTATCTTTTCCCTTTTCTTTGCCATGTAAGCTAAATCGATGATATATAGTCCTTGACAGCGAGTCATTGCACTAACTATGAATGGATGGGTAGATCAGGCATGTATATCTTAATTAGTGATAAACTATTAAGATTACCTCAATGCGCATGATATATATGGATCTCCGGCCGATAGGCGATAGCTAGGTGTGTGCTCAAACTTTGTATCGTTTTCCCCATGCGTTGTTTTGCTCAAGTGGATGAAGCCGTCGAGCTCCACAGCTCTTTCGTATCTCACTTCAACTTTTCACAAAAGCATGATCTTCCACATACATGCGCCTGGTCCAGTTACTGGATACCTAGCACTATCTGCCACTTGGCTTCTTCTTCCTCGTGCAGTAGCCTCAGTTAAAGCGTGTCTGTTATCTTGAATGCATTCATGCACTCGTTTAGCTATTAGAGCCATGCCACTCACTCCTCTCGTACAAGTACCATCACTTCATAGAGTATACCAAACCAACATAGGCCTTCTGACTTCTGGCTTCCTCTTGAAGCACAACCAACTTCGGTTTTGTCGGGAAGCTAGCGAGGTTAGGCCTCCCTGGTTCTATCTAGACATATCTAGGATGGTTGTCCAACCACCCCCACTTCGATCAAACCCCCAGTTTATTGTTGACGACATCTTCTGGCTCGCAACGGCGACTTCCTCGAGCCTGCATGAACAATGTTATCCTGGCTTCAAGGTTCTTCCCAAGCTTTTCTCATGATACGCCGCCGGTGAGAGTGGAAAGAAGACGACACTAATACAACCAGAAATATATGTGTTACTTTCTATTTTTGTAAGGATGATTTAATAAGAGCTGGACAATTTTAATATATGCCCTTGCCTACTAAAAAAAAGGGGATTAGCAGAGCATCGTGCTAAGTTCCCTGCCAACCCCCACTGAATCCACACATAATCCTTACTAAATCGAACAAATCCTTGAAGTTCCATGCATGTAGGCGTGTAATGGCACCCTTCACCGCTGTAAAAAAGAAAAGGAGAATAATAATTAATTGAAAATGATCAACACATGATTTTTGTCAAAAGGGGGCCTGGAATCTACCTATTTTTTCCGCTTCACTTCCAAATAAGCAAAGTACACAGAGCATCGGCAATCGGACTTGCCTAATCTGACTCCTTACATGTCTGCAGAGACAACCGGACAACGTTTGGCATGTACACATTGAACCCTCATTTGTCTGTTGATGGAGTTGCATCCCTCGAATTGTCCAGACACAAACATATAATTGGTGGGGATGGAGAAACAAAAAGGAGAGAAAAAAGAAGAAGAAGAGTGGTCTGAATTCAACATGGTGACCTGTCCCAACACCCTCATTTCCTCCTCACATATGCGCGGACATCCTGAACATATGAAGACGATTTGGGAGTCTGGCTGGATAGCTTTTTTCCTCTCTCGTGTCCCGGCACTTGCCGGGGTTGTCCATGCAGATATATGGAAAGGATTTAATGTTCCCGCTTGGCGATGCTCTTAGCACCACAATTTAGTTCTTTTTTGGAGCGTAGCACCATCTAAAAGTGGTAAAGCGTGTTTCATCTATTCACACATACTGTGGTTCAGTGGTTGGTCTATAATTAGACTTTTATTTACTCTCTCCGTCCGAAAATACATATCGAAGAAATGGACATAAATGAATGTATCTAATATTAAAATACATCTATATACATTCATTCCTCGGACAAGTATTTCCGGACAGAGGGAGTACTATTTTCGCCACTGATCACTACCACTCAGTACAACAGTGTCCCTAGATCCTGGATTGGCATGGACAAATATCCTTCCATGTACCAAACCAAACGGATAATATTACAAACGAAGTTGCCACGCGTGCATGGAGAAATATCCTGGACTGACATGCATGGACCCGTAACCGCCACTACCACATGGGCCCGGTTACCTGTCCAGGGGCCCACTGGTCCTTCCGCTACCACCGTCTGAACTCCGACCTCCGTCCAACACATCGACCAACACATCTATAAAAAAACCTAGCGGCCACCCTAGCCCCCTCCGGCACGGGAGGGACGTCGGCGTCCTCGCCTGCCTTACCACATCAACCGCCAGAGCAGGCGGCGGACTCAGACCTGGTGGTCATCTTGCCGTCCATGCTGTGCGCACTCGTTTGCGTCCTCGGACTCGCTCTCGCCTCCCGGTGCGCATGCCGACGCCGACACTCCAGCCCCAGTTCCTGTTGGAAATATGCCCTAGAGGCAATAATAAATTAGTTATTATTATATTTTTTTGTTCATGATAAACGTTTATTATCCATGCTAGAATTGTATTGATAGGAAATTCAGATACATGTGTGGATACATAGACAACACCATGTCCCTAGTAAGCCTCTAGTTGACTAGCTCGTTGATCAATAGATGGTTACGGTTTCCTGACCATGGACATTGGATGTCGTTGATAACGGGATCACATCATTAGGAGAATGATGTGATGGACAAGACCCAATCCTAAGCCTAGCACAAAGATCGTGTAGTTCGTATGCTAAAGCTTTTCTAATGTCAAGTATCATTTCCTTAGACCATGAGATTGTGCAACTCCCGGATACCGTAGGAATACTTTGGGTGTGCCAAACGTCACAACGTAACTGGGTGGCTATAAAGGTACACTACGGGTATCTCCGAAAGTGTCTGTTGGTTTGGCACGAATCGAGACTGGGATTTGTCACTCCGTGTGACGGAGAGGTATCTCTGGGCCCACTCGGTAGGACATCATCATAATGTGCACAATGTGATCAAGGAGTTGATCACGGGATGATGTGTTACGGAACGAGTAAAGAGAATTGCCGGTAACGAGATTGAACAAGGTATCGGGATACCGACGATCGAATCTCGGGCAAGTATCGTACCGATAGACAAAGGGAATTGCATACGGGATTGATTGAATCCTCGACATCGTGGTTCATCCGATGAGATCATCATGGAACATGTGGGAGCCAACATGGGTATCCAGATCCCGTTGTTGGTTATTGACCGGAGAACGTCTCGGTCATGTCTGCATGGTTCCCGAACCCGTAGGGTCTACACACTTAAGGTTCGATGACGCTAGGGTTATAAAGGAAGTTTGTATGTGGTTACCGAATGTTGTTCGGAGTCCCGGATGAGATCCCGGACGTCACGAGGAGTTCCAGAATGGTCCGGAGGTAAAGATTTATATATGGGAAGTCCTGTTTTGGTCACCGGAAAATTTTTCGGGGTTTATCGGTAACGTACCAGGACCACCGGGAGGGTCCCGGGGGTCCACCAAGTGGGGCCACCAGCCCCGGAGGCTTGCATGGGCCAAGAGTGGTAAGGGACCAGCCCCTGAGTGGGCTGGTGAGCCTCCCACAAGGCCCAAGGCGCAGCAAAGGAGGAGAAGGGGAAACCCTAGGCTCAGATGGGCCTAAGGCCCACCCTAGGGGGCGCCCCCCTCTCCCCTTGGCCGCCCCCCTCAAACCCATCTAGGGCTGCCGCCCCTCTAGGGGTGGGAACCCTAGAGGGGGCGCACCCTCCTCCCTCTCCCCTATATATAGTTGAGGTATTTGGGGCTGCCATCATACGAGTTTGGACCTCTCCATGGCACAACCCTGCATATCTCCTTCCTCCTCTCCCGCGGTGATTGGCGAAGCCCTGCAGGATTGCCATGCTCCTCCACCACCACCACGCCGTTGTGCTGCTGCTGGATGGAGTCTTCCTCAACCTCTCCCTCTCTCCTTGCTGGATCAAGGCATGGGAGACGTCACCGGGCTGTACGTGTGTTGAACGCGGAGGTGCCGTCCGTTCGGCACTAGGATCTCCGGTGATTTGGATCACGACGAGTACGACTCCTTCAACCCCGTTCTCTTGAACGCTTCCGCATAGCGATCTACAAGGGTATGTAGATGCACTCTCCTTCCCTTCGTTGCCGGTTTCTCCATAGATAGATCTTGGTGACACGTAGGAAAATTTTGAATTTCTGCTACGTTCCCCAACAGTGGCATCATGAGCTAGGTCTATTGCGTAGTTACTATGCACGAGTAGAACACAAAGTAGTTGTGGGCGTCGATTTTGTCAATTTACTTGCCGTTACTAGTCTTAGCTTGATTCGGCGGCATCGTGGGATGAAGCGGCCCGGACCGACCTTACACGTACTCTTACGTGAGACTGGTTCCACCGATTGACATGCACTAGTTGCATAAGGTGGCTAGCGGGTGTCTGTCTCTCCCACTTTAGTCGGATCGGATTCGATGAAAAGGGTCCTTATGAAGGGTAAATAGCAATTGGCATGTCACGTTGTGGTTTTGCGTAGGTAAGAAACGTTCTTGCTAGAAACCCATAGCAGCCACGTAAAACATGCAAACAACAATTAGAGGACGTCTAACTTGTTTTTGCAGGGTATGCCATGTGATGTGATATGGCCAAAAGGATGTGATGAATGATATATGTGATGTATGAGATTGATCATGTTCTTGTAATAGGAATCACGACTTGCATGTCGATGAGTATGACAACCGGCAGGAGCCATAGGAGTTGTCTTTATTTATTGTATGACCTGCGTGTCATTGAACAACGCCATGTAATTACTTTACTTTATTGCTAACCGGTAGCCATAGTAGTAGAAGTAATAGTTGGCGAGCAACTTCATGGAGACACAATGATGGAGATCATGATGATGGAGATCATGGTGTCATGCCGGTGACGATGATGATCATGGAGCCCCGAAGATGGAGATCAAAAGGAGCAATATGATATTGGCCATATCATGTCACTTTTGATTGCATGTTATGTTTATCATGTTTATACATCTTATTTGCTTAAGAACGACGGTAGTAAATAAGATGATCCCTCATAATAATTTCAAGAAAGTGTTCCCCCTAACTGTGCACCGTTGCGACAGTTCGTTGTTTCGAAGCACCACGTGATGATCGGGTGTTAGATTCTTACGTTCGAATACAACGGGTGTTGACGAGCCTAGCATGTACAGACATGGCCTCGGAACACATGCGAAACACTTAGGTTAACTTGACGAGCCTAGCATGTACAGACATGGCCTCGGAACACAAGAGACCGAAAGGTCGAGCATGAGTCGTATGGTAGATACGATCAACATGAAGATGTTCACCGATGTTGACTAGTCCGTCTCACGTGATGATCGGACACGACCTAGTTGACTCGGATCATGTAATCACTCAGATGACTGGAGGGATGTCTATCTGAGTGGGAGTTCATAAGATGAACTTAATTATCCTGAACATAGTCAAAAGGTCTTCGCAAATTATGTCGTAGCTCGCTCTTCAGTTCTACTATTTAGATATGTTCCTAGAGAAAATTTAGTTGAAAGTTGATAGTAGCAATTATGCGGACTAGGTCCGTAAACTGAGGATTGTCCTCATTGCTTCATAGAAGGCTTATGTCCTTAATGCATCGCTCAGGGTGCTGAACCTCGAACGTCGTCTGTGGATGTTGCGAACATCTAACATACACATTTTGATAACTACGTGATAGTTCAGTTAAACGGTTTAGAATTGAGGCACCGAAGACGTTTTGAAACGTCGCGAAACATATGAGATGTTTCGAGGGCTGAAATTGGGATTTCAGGCTCGTGCCCACGTCAAGAGGTATGAGACCTCCGACGATTTTCTTAGCCTGCAAACTAAGGAGAAAAGCTCAATTGTTGAGCTTGTGCTCAGATTGTCTGAGTACAACAATCATTTGAATCGAGTGGGAGTTGATCTTCAAGATGAGATAGTGATGTTTCTCCGAAGTCATTACCACCAAGCTGCTAGAGCTTAGTGATGAACTATAATGTATCAGGGACATATATGATGATCCTTGAGATATTCGCGATGTTTGACACCACGAAAGTAGGAATCAAGAAGGAGCATCAATTGTTGATGGTTGGTGAAACCACTAGTTTCATGAAGGGCAAGGGAAAAAGGGATGCTTCATGAAACGGCAAATCAGCTGCTGCTCTAGTGAAGAAACCCAAGGTTGAACCCAAACCCGAGACTAAGTGCTTCTGTAATAAGGGGAACAACCACTGGAGCAGAATTACCCTAGATACTTGGTAGATTAGAAGGCTGGCAAGGTCGATAGAAGTATATTGGATATACATTGTGTTGATGTGTACTTTACTAGTACTCCTAGTAGCACCAGGGTATTAGATACCGGTTCGGTTGCTAAGTGTTAGTAACTCAAAATAAAAGCTACGGAATAAACGGAGACTAGCTAAAGGTGAGATGACGATATGTGTTGGAAGTATTTCCAAGGTTGATCAAATATCGTACGCTCCCTCTACCATCGAGATTGGTGTTTGCGTTGAGCATAGACATGATTGGATTATGTCTATCGCAATACGGTTATTCATTTAAGGAGAATGATGGTTACTCTGTTTATTTGAATAATACCTTCAATGGTCTTACACCTAAAATGAATGGTTTATTGAATCTCGATCGTAGTGATACACATGTTCATGCCAAAAGATAGTAATGATAGTACCACCTACTTGTGGCACAGCCACGTAAGTCATATCGGTATAAAACGCATGAAGAAGCTCCATGTTGATGGATCTTTGCGCTCACTCGTTTTTGAAAAGTTTGAGACATGCGAACCATGTCTATTGGTGTATATGCATGAAGAAACTCCATGCAAATGGACCGTTCGGACTCGCTTGATTTTGAATCACTTGAGACATGCAAATCATACCACATGGGCAAGATGACTGAAAGCCTCGTTTTCAGTAAAATGGAACTAGAAAGCAACTTGTTGGAAGTAATACATTTTGATGTATGCAGTCCAATGAGTGCTGAGGCGTGTAGTGGATATCGTTATGTTCTTACTTCACAGATGATTTGAGTAGATGTTGAGTATATTTACTTGATGAATCACGAGTCTGAATTATTGAAAGGTTCAAGTAATTTCAGGGTGAAGTTGAAAGATCGTCGTAACAAGAAGATAAAATATCTATGATATGATCATAGAGATGAATATCTGAATTACGAGTTTGGCACAGAATTAAGACATTGTGGAAATTGTTTCACAACTGATACAGCCTGGAACACCATAGTGTGATGGTGTGCCCGAACATCATAACTGCACCCTATTTGATATGATGCATACCATGATGTCTCTTATCGAATTACCACAATAGTTTATGGGTTAGGCATTAGAGACAACCACATTCACTTTAAATAGAGCACCACGTAATTTCGATGAGATGACACCGTATGAACTATGGTTTAGAGAAACCTAAGGTGTCACTTCTCAAAAGTTTGGGGCTGCGACGCTTATGTGGAAAAGTTTCAGGCTAATAAGCTCGAACCCAAAGCGGATAAATGTATCTTCATAGGACACCCGAAACAGTTGGGTATACCTCCTGTCTCAGATTTGAAAGCAATAAAGGATTGTTTCTAGAATCGGGTCCTTTCTCGAGGAAAAGTTTCTCTCGAAAGAATTGAGTGGGAGGATGGTGGAGACTTGATGAGGTTATTGAACCGTCACTTCAACTAGTGTATAGCAGGGCACAAAGAGTTGTTCCTGTGGCACCTACACCAATTGAAGTGGAAGCTTATGATATTGATCATGAGACTTCGGATCAAGTCACTCCCAAACCTCGTAGGATGACAAGGATGCGTACTACTTCAGAGTGGTACGTAATCCTGTCATGGAAGTCATGTTGCTAGACAACAATGAACCTACGAGCTATGAAGAAGCGATGGTGGGCCCGGATTCCGATAAATGGCTTGAGGCCATAAAATTCGAGAGAGGATCCATGTATGAAGACAAAGTGTAGACTTTGGCAGAACGGCTCAATGGTCGTAAGGCTATTGAGTACAGATGGATTTTAAAAGGAAGACGGACAATGATGGTAAGTATCACCATTAAGAAAGCTCGACTTGTCGTTAAGATGTTTTCCGACAAGTTCAAGGAGTTGACTATGATGAGACTTTCTCACTCGTAGCGATGCTAAGAGTCTGTTGGAATTATATTAGCGATTACTGCATTATTTATGAAATCTTGCAGATAGGATGTCGAAACATTGTTTCCTCGACGATTTTCTTGAGGAAAGGTTATATATGATACAACCGGAAGGTTTTGTCAATCCTAAAAGATGCTAATAAGTATGCAAAGCTCCAGCAATCCTTCTAAGGACTGAAGTAAGCATCTCGGAGTTGGAATGTATGCTTTGATGAGATGATCAAAGATTTTGGGTTTATACAAAGTTTATGAGAAACTTGTATTTCCAAATAAGTGAGTGGGAGCACTATAGAATTTCTGATGAATATATGTTGTTGATCAGAAATGACGTAGAATTTCTGGAAAGCATATAGGGTTATTTGAAAGTGTTTTTCAATGGAAAGCCTGGATTAAGCTACTTGAACATTGAGCATCAAGATCTATAAGGATAGATCAAAACGCTTAATGGTACTTTCAAATGAGCACATACCTTGACATGATCTTGAAGGTGTTCAAGATGGATCAGTCAAAGAAGGAGTTCTTGCCTGAGTTGTAAGGTATGAAGTTAAGACTTAAAGCTCGACCACGGCAGAATAGAGAGAAAGGACGAAGGTCGTCCCCTATGCTTAAGACGTAGGCTCTACAGTATGCTATGCTGTGTACCGCACCTGAAATTTGCCTTGCCATGAGTCAGTCAAGGGGTACAAGAGTGATCCAAGAATGGATCACAGGACAGCGGTCAAAGTTATCCTTAGTAACTAGTGGACTAAGGAATTTTCTCGATTATGGAGGTGGTAAAAGAGTTTATCGTAAAGGGTTACGCCGATGCAAACTTTGACACTAATCCAGATTATTCTGAGTAGTAAACTGGATTCGTATAGTAGAACAGTTATTTGGAATAGCTCCAAATAGAATGTGGTAGCTGCATCTAGGAGATGACATAGAGATTTGTAAAGCACACACGGATCTGAAAGATTCAGACCCGTTGACTATAACATCTCTCACAAGCATAACATGATCAAACCCAGAACTCATTTTGTGTTAATCACATGGTAATGTGAACTAGATTATTGACTCTAGTAAACTCTTTGGGTGTTAGTCACATGGGGATGTGACCTTGAGTGTTAATCACATAGCGATGTGAACTGGATTATTGACTCTAGTGCAAGTGGGAGACTGTTGGAAATATGCCCTAGAGGCAATAATAAATTAGTTATTATTATATTTCCTTGTTCATGATAAACGTTTATTATCCATGCTAGAATTGTATTGATAGGAAACTCAGATACATGTGTGGATACATAGACAACACCATGTCCCTAGTAAGCCTCTAGTTGACTAGCTCGTTGATCAATAGATGGATACGGTTTCCTGACCATGGACATTGGATGTCGTTGATAACGGGATCACATCATTAGGAGAATGGTGTGATGGACAAGACCCAATCCTAAGCCTAGCACAAAGATCGTGTAGTTCGTATGCTAAAGCTTTTCTAATGTCAAGTATCATTTCCTTAGACCGTGAGATTGTGCAACTCCCGGATACCGTAGGAATACTTTGGGTGTGCCAAACGTCACAACGTAACTGGGTGGCTATAAAGGTGCACTACAGGTATCTCCGAAAGTGTCTGTTGGGTTGGCACGAATCGAGACTGGGATTTGTCACTCCGTGTGATGGAGAGGTATCTCTGGGCCCAATCGGTAGGACATCATCATAATGTGCACAATGTGATCAAGGAGTTGATCACGGGATGATGTGTTACGGAACGAGTAAAGAGAATTGCCGGTAACGAGATTGAACAAGGTATCGGGATACCGACGATCGAATCTCGGGCAAGTATCGTACCGATAGACAAAGGGAATTGCATACGGGATTGATTGAATCCTCGACATCGTGGTTCATCCGATGAGATCATCGTGGAACATGTGGGAGCCAACATGGGTATCCAGATCCCGCTGTTGGTTATTGACCGGAGAACGTCTCGGTCATGTCTGCATGGTTCCCGAACCCATAGGGTCTACACACTTAAGGTTCGATGACGCTAGGGTTATAAAGGAAGTTTGTATGTGGTTACCGAATGTTGTTCGGAGTCCCGGATGAGATCCCGGATGTCACGAGGAGTTCCGGAATGGTCCGGAGGTAAAGATTTATATATGGGAAGTCCTGTTTTGGTCACCGGAAAAGTTTCGGGGTTTATCGGTAACGTACCGGGACCACCGGGAGGGTCCCGGGGGTCCACCAAGTGGGGCCACCAGCCCCGGAGGCTTGCATGGGCCAAGAGTGGTAAGGGACCAGCCCCTGAGTGGGCTGGTGCGCCTCCCACAAGGCCCAAGGCGCAGCAAAGGAGGAGAAGGGGAAACCCTAGGCTCAGATGGGCCTAAGGCCCACCCTAGGGGGCGCCCCCCTCTCCCCTTGGCCGCCCCCCTCAAACCCATCTAGGGCTGCCGCCCCTCTAGGGGTGGGAACCCTAGAGGGGGCGCACCCTCCTCCCTCTCCCCTATATATAGTTGAGGTATTTGGGGCTGCCATCATACGAGTTTGGACCTCTCCATGGCGCAGCCCTGCATATCTCCTTCCTCCTCTCCCGCGGTGCTTGGCGAAGCCCTGCAGGATTGCCATGCTCCTCCACCACCACCACGCCATTGTGCTGCTGCTGGATGGAGTCTTCCTCAACCTCTCCCTCTCTCCTTGCTGGATCAAGGCATGGGAGACATCACCGGGCTGTACGTGTGTTGAACGCGGAGGTGCCGTCCGTTCGGCACTAGGATCTCCGGTGATTTGGATCACGACGAGTACGACTCCTTCAACCCCGTTCTCTTGAACGCTTCCGCATAGCGATCTACAAGGGTATGTAGATGCACTCTCCTTCCCTTCGTTGCTGGTTTCTCCATAGATAGATCTTGGTGACACGTAGAAAATTTTGAATATCTGCTACGTTCCCCAACAGTTCCTCCTCCAACCCATTCCCGAAGGGCCTCAAGAAGAAAGCCATCAACGCGCTCCCCACCATCTCCTTCGCCGCAGCCGCTTCACTGCAGCCGGCAGCAACAGAGTGTGCGATATGCCTGGCTGAGTTCGCGGAGGGGGAGGGCGTGCGTGTTCTCCCGCGCTGCGGCCACACCTTCCATGTTCTCTGCATCCACGCTTGGCTCCGGACCTGCGCCACCTGCCCCTCTTGCTGCGCCTCCATCGCTGCTGCTCCAGCCCCTGCACCTACGCTAGTGGTCATAGTGGCAGGGAACAACAGGTGCGGGAGGTGCGACAAGGCGGCCGCCCTGGCTGGTGGTGGAGATAGCACGTTCTTGCCTTAATCAGTTTATCTTATTCCTCCTTTGTTCTCTTTTCCACCGGTTTGCTAGTTAGGCTATGGAATTAATTGAATTTTTCTTAGTTAGTCGAGTATTTACCATCAGCTAGTAATTAATTACATGAGTTGTACTTAGTTAAGTAGAGTAGTAGCAGTATTGTTCTTGTGCTTCATTTTCTTCAACTTCCTCTACTTTGTTTGGTAAATGAGTCATTGTATGTCGACCCAGCTAGTTTAGTAGCTTTGTTGTAAAGTGCATAATATACGATACAACCACATACGGTGAACTAAAGTGTGAACTACATATAGTTTTCCTTTCTGCGACATCAAATCTCTTCTTTGTAATTATGCTTGAACAAATTATTGGGCATAAATAGAGTGCGACAATAGCTTTTAATATGTTCTGTGTGAGTGGCAGCAATATATTGTCGGTATCAATTTGTTTTGTTTTAACCTAATCATTGCAACATGCAACAAATTAAGTTTTTAGTCTCCATCTGAATCAATTCCCCATTGATTGAAGCAAACGGACTAGGTACCGGCTCGACCGGTGGAGATTGAACGAAAAAGTGCAAGGACAAATCATAGGGAAGAATGATTTCTGCAGGACAACAATCCACTGGATCAGAAGTCAGGAATTCGCAGGAGTGGAACATAACAAGCTCTGTATTGACCAGACGACCGCATACTAGGACTGCGATGGATCCGTAGGTCTTTTAATGTCTACGACATAGTCTCGACATCAAGACATACACACATAATGAGTATCAGAAAAAATAACTTAAACTCTAAACTACGCATTGTTGAAAAAAAAATCTAAACTCTAAACAAGGACAAAGCAAATTTTTATCCATAGTGTTCCACATCTTGATGTTAGGAGGGCTCATGGAGGCGGGCGGTGCCCAAGAAACACTACGAAAGACTGTATATGTTGGTAGCTAGGATTTTGATTCTACTCAGTGTGACTATTTGTTTGGTCATAGAATGAGTAATGCCTATATATCATGTGGGCCAGAAGAAGAAAAACTAGGTGCCTACATGACTGGTACATCTACACAATACCATAGTAGATGACACTATGCAACGACGGGCATGTATGTGGAAAACCATGGAAACATGTACTTTTTGCCAAAGGTGGGTGGCCAACTAAAGTTGGGGATAAGAAGATGCGTATACATCTGCTTCTATACAAATATTTCTCCACTTGGCCGGCCTTCATGAGGCCTTTATGTGCAGTGTACTGTCTTGTCTCCAAGATTCAACTTTTTCTCCTGCTAAAGATTAATCATCTATTTTGTGAAATATCCATGGCTGGCTGGGTGTTGGGAACTAGAGTCTCCATGTATAGTGTGGTGCATGTGCAGCAAGTGAACAACTAACAGGGTCATTTGTCAAACAATCAAATGGTATGAAAAGTTAAGTGTGACTTTGAGCGATGAATGTCTCACATTCGTTTCATTTATAGATAGTGGATTTCCGGGGTAAATTACTTAGCACCTAGTTCTGTGATCATCAGGGTTATGAAACTAAATGAATCAATAAACTGTGTTAGTTAGGCCTCCCCGCTACAGTTTCATAACTCATAAGGACATATCCAGTAATGTGGCACTATAATTAAAGATGAGACTGGTGCTAATAATATCATACTATGATACAATATCTTAACAATTGAAAAGGAAACTTAGTGACAAATAAATCATATACACAATCATTTTGATAAATAAGATATCACTCTAATCTATAATTTCAGAAGTAACTAAAGTGGTATCATGCATATATTTCTTTATCATATTACCCATAGTCAAAGACCTTAGAGCATCTTAACGCATCGCCCAAAACTTACTACTCCAAACTTCCTCTCAAACCTTAACTCGTCAAATTTGGGGAGTGAAAAACTAGGCGCACCTAGGCTTTCTCCTAAAACTTAGGTCAATAGAAAACATTCTTTTGCTATTTCTGTTAACCTCTTGCCTACAAACTCCATTTCAACTTATATTTACACATCATAGTAATTCAAAACTTCACACGTCCCAACATTGTTTCGAATTAAACTTCCAAGTGATGTATGTAGTAGTTTTGGTGCACATCACACATGTGGAAAGCATCCATGTCTGATCACATGCAACCGCACTAGCTAAATGTAAGTCGATGCATAAGAGAGACTCAATTAGTTGACTAATTAATCAATCACGTACAGAAAGACAACCTAACTAATAACACGGGATGGATCATCTGCATTATATCCATCACCCACCTTAGATATATAGCTGCTACTTTCCACAACCCGATATGATTTGTTAAGTTAATCACACACCAATCATGTATCCCACGATCCGTCAAAAAACACATTGTAAATATTATTTTAATTACATGATCCATAGATTAGAAGTATAACCACTTGAGTCAAAAGGTCTGGTGCGTTCCACCATCTTCTTGGCTCTTTGAGACTTTCATCGAAAATGGAAACCGGTGCCGGAAAGATTGAATGAAAAGTAGTCCATCGATCGGCAAGGACACCAAAAATAGGTTTACATACTTAACTCAGCCACTCATCTTTAGGGAGCATTCCTGTATACTTTACCTCCTAACTACATGCACACACACTAGCTACATAGCTTTGTGATGGAATAGACACCCATACATCCATCACAAAGCATGAAATTGGGCAAAATTAAGCGCTTTCTTTGTGCAAGAAATTAATTAATTAGTGGGATAATAAGCAAAGTGTTTTCATTCATTACGATGTTTATGTCTTTCCTTATGGAATAAGAAAAGTTGGGGATGGTAAAATATGTAATGACACTACATTTACTTTCTAGCGAGCTCATTTTCTTCAACCCCCAATGCAGTAAGATATATGTAATCCTGGCTAAATAGGCAGTGTGAGCCGCACTAACCCCGTATGGAATGAATCATGTATAGTATCTTATTATATATATTAGTGATATGAAGACTACCTCAGTTCAGCGCGCATAACTGAGCGTTAGGTGGTAGGTACACACACTTTGAGCATTTCCTCCCTTGATTGTGGTCTTTAATTTGGTGGTGAAACGACGAGCTAGGTAGCTCTCGGCTAATCACTTTCACTTTTGCGAAAAGCACAAATTAAAGGGAGATTACAAGTGTGTCTGTCTCTAATCTTCCACACATGCACTGGTTTTGGCTGCTACTTGACTTACTCCTCATATAGTATCGTCACTATAGTATGGTTTACTTTTTTGTGGTGACAAGCTTGATTATACCATGTACTTTTCTAGGCAGAGCAACACTAATTAATAAGCATAGTTAACTTGTCACGGGTGCAAGCAAAATATCCCCAAGTGGCATGAACTGCAGCAGCGCATGCCACTGCTTCGACGCATCCTTTTCTTATCAAACTTTTGTTCATCCCTTATGTTTCTGATGATTTGTTTTGTGCATCGGTAACTTCTAAGAATGGTAAACAAATGTGCAACTTGGGAAATTTCATCAAGATTACCTGCAAATTCAGCTTGCCGACGAAGCACCTCTTTCATAGATTCACTTTACAGTAAGACAAATCAAAATCATGGATTAACTTAAGAGAGCCTCATCTTTCCAAACATACTATGGTTGTGGTTGGTCTCCAATTAGAAGTTTAGTAACAACCCGTTGTAATACTCCCTACAGCATCACGACTCACCATATTGTACTATTGCCTTCCATGTAGAAAAACATGACACACCTGCATGAGGAAGCATCCTATAGTGGCATGCATGCATTGAGACCCCGCCCCTACCACATGGGCCTGGCGGCCTTTAGAATACTAGCAGGCGGAGGTGCGGCAGCACGCCGCGCCCGAGCTTAAGCCCGTCGTTAGCCATATGTTGTTGCTCATATTTGTTATTGATAGTTTATCAGGTTTTGGTAAGTGAAGCAAGAATAATATAGTAGGTAATACAGATCATTTGGTCAATTTCATGACTTGGTGACATACATGATAAATAAAATAGTACAATGAAGTGCTGTTTAAGAGAGTAATATTGTGTAGCTAGATGGTGTACAAATGTAGATAAAGAAAAACTTGGTGAAAATACATCATGGCTTTTTAGCACTTCAGATTCTTTGTTCTTGATCTTCATGATTAATTTGGTCTGGATGAACATAAATTGGAGGGTATTTACATCCTTTCGGGATTTGATTAGGGTGCTCCTCTCGGGCCCATCCACTGAAGATTTTAGTCTATGGAAAAATTATTTCGCAAGCACAACATGATAGCGGCTCGATTAACATATGTGGAGTTTACGTGAGAAGACAATTCATCAGCACGGTAATAAGGTTCATTTAGCTGATCAGGAGCAAACAAGTGCCATGATAACTACAGAAACTTAGGATCTTATCAACTATTAATAGCGATTAAAAACATGATATTTTTCTTCTTCTAGAAATGTATGATGAGCACAAATGGAAGTATCAACTGGCTAAATCATATATCTTGTGTAGGCCAAAGGACCTAGGATGGATATGCATCGGAAACATCAAAAATATCAAAATTAAAAATAAGTGCTTGCATAGAAAATAGCTATTCAAGCTACAAAATGGGGAAGGGTGTCTCGCAAGAGCTCCTCCATAATAAACACTTATATTGCAAGAATATATCTGTTTTGGAAGCCTTCCCGAAGTGGATGCCAAACCAACCGATTCTCTATTTTGGAAGGGCTTGATGAAGTTGGTGATGGCCAATCGATGAGTTCCTGGGAGATACCTGGCTAGGTGAAAATCCGCTTGCGACTATGTACCCTTCAATTTACAATATAGTGTTAAAGGAGATGGTACAGTTCAATATGTTTTTGGATCGACACCTATGGACATCCAATTCAGGAGGGCCATAATTGGTGATAAATTGATGCATGGCTCCTTTAATTTGTATGATGATGTTGGTCAACTTAGCTCACGTGCCGAATGTTTTGGTGGAGAGTTAAGACCAGCAACGTGTTTGTTGTTAAGTCTATGTATGCAAATCTTATAAATATGGGGCCGACTTTTCGCAGAAAAAATATTCGAAAAATAAAGTTCCTTTAGAGATAAAATTTTATGTGATTTGTACAGAGGACTATGTATGCAGATCTTGTAAATATGTGGCCGATGTTCCAGAGAAAGAATATTTGGAAAATTAAAGTTCCTTTAGAGATAAAATTTTATGTGATTTGTACAGACGAAGTGATCCTCACCAAATATTATTTGGCTAAAAGAAACCATAAGAGATGTATAAAGTGTTGTTTTGTGTTCAAGATGAAATAATTTAACATTTCTCTATTTCCGCCTTTTCACAACTTTGATTTGGCGTGCGACTCTTGTTGCATGTAATATGTCACTCCCAACAAATATCCCAAATTTATTTGGAATCTGGTTTGTTGGTATCAACAAAAACCTTAAGGGTTATATCCGTATAGGGGTTTGTGCCTTACTTGGGGGAAATTGGAATTGCTGGAATGACTATGTTTTTAGTGGGTCTTTCTCTATTAACTTTGTGCAGCTTATCTGCAAGGCCAACACATTGATCCGTATGTGATCATCACCTCAAAACGGGGACACTGGGAGCTCATGGCCTATGGGTGCAACCGTATGGAGACGGTTTCACAATCGTTATTCAACTAGTTTGGCTGGCATGTCACTAATAGATTATGTGGTTAAGTCATGTGATCTTAATACGACATTTTGTGGTCATTTTTCTGTTTTCTCATTTTAATTGCTATTGCGTACTTGTTGAACTTTATCCTTTTCTTTTAACAAAGATGGTTGTGTGCATCATGATGATTTAGAGGTCAGAGTCTGCCCCTTTTTCAACAACAAAATTGCATTTCTGTGGAGGGATAGAAAACATACAAAAATTTCTCTAGCTGATAACTAGTGGGTTCACCTATAATACTTGCATTACAGTTCAGGCGATATTTTTGCTAAATCACGGTTGATTTTGCAGCCGTTGGAGGTTGGGAAGTCAATGCTACTTTATTTTTTGCAAGACCATCAAGATGTTGACACAATGAAACTTGCTGACCTATGGTTTTCCACCTCGCGGTGTCAGAAAAGCCATCAAAGACGAGGAGAACCGGCGAAACAAGGAATCATCTTTCTAAAACCAGGTGCTTCCATTAGGATTGGCATGTCCCTATAGGAACTGCCGAACTGTACAGTGGCATGATGGGCATATATTTGAGAGAATCATGAAAATGTGAACCTTTTGGCAAAGGTCGCTGACCAGCTAATGTTTGGGATAAGTTCATAAGTAGAAGATAGTATATATGCTTTGCATCCCGTGTCTAAATATCTCTGCATTTTGGCGGGCTTTCATGATGGATGGATGGCCTTTATGTGTACCATCTAGTCTCAAAGATTCACCTTTTCTACGGCCAAAGATTCATCGGCTAGCTGGTAATTGGAATGTACGGCTAGCTACTGTTAAAGGAGATGGTTTGGGGTTTTTGGGACTTGGGCATGGACGTATGTTTGCTTGGTGCATGCAAGTGCAGCAGATCATGGTCAAGTGAATAATCTTATGAACATTGGAATGTTGAAATTAACTAAGGACATGTTCGGGTTGGTAAGAATCTGCTGGGATTGGGGTTTTGGAACTACGAGCATGTTCGATTGAGCTAAATTCCCTATCAATCTCGCTAACAGCTGCGAAACGGAACAAACCCTAAATGAGGTGCATGGATTGTGTAGGTGTTTCACACTTGTTTGACTCAAAATAATCCAATTTCTAGTACTGCACGCGCGCGTGCGCGCGCGCACACACACACGCGTGCGGCATACATGCACGCATGTCCAAATATGCAGCCGCAAGCTAAAAAAAGTTGATGTATGAGAGGTACTCATGGTCGGAGTAGCATGCAGGCCGGCCGGCTAGAGCAGCGGAGTAACAGATAACAGGCGATCGATCACTTACAAAACGACAACTCCCCACAGATACATAGATGCTGCTTTCCGGGACCTGCACCATATACCTTGTTAAGTTACTAGACAGATTAATTAAGAGTAGCTGCTAGTATCATCCATGCAAGCTAAAATGATGGCCAATTAGGTCAAAATCGTCTTGCAACTTGCATGTTCTTGTCCATTTTCTTAGCTCCCTATTGTCGTTTAGCGCCGAAAATGGCGACCAGCGAGAGAAAGAAGTTTCAATTTAAAGCAGCAACTATACATGCTCATATCCGGGGTCTAAACATAGGAAAAAACCCTGGCATATTTTTATAGGAGTGAGAAACACCGTTTGAAATATCTGCTCCCTGTGGTGGGGATCGGCTGGCCTAGAACACAGGACTATGTCCCTACCACTGAGCTACACTCAGTTATTCTTGGGGTCTACGATCGAATATATATACACAAACACACTCTCTGAGATGGAAATAAGCATTTCACCAATTTTATTTAGCGCGTTTTTCATGTGCAAAAGTCCAAAGTGTTTTACTTAAGATACTATACATCCTGTGTAAAATAAAGTAAAAGGGGATTAAACAACCCTACTTTTCTTCCCTTTTCCCCCTTTTTTTGCGAATATTCTTCCCTTTTTCCTTCCACAAGCTAACTCGCCTATACAATCCCTGATGGTGAGCTGTCGCACTAGCTATGAATGGATCATGTATATCTTAATCAGATTACCTCAACAAGCATAATAAGATCTTCAATATATAGGCGATAGGTAGGTAGTACCACTACCACACTTTGATCGTTTTCCCCATGGTCTTTGCTCTTGGGTGGTGAAACGAGCTGATTGCTCTTTCGCATTGCACTTTCACTTTTAACAAAAGCACATTTGAAAAGAGGATTTAAAGCATGTCTCTATTAAGTTACGACTAGAGCGCTGCCACTTATTCTTAGCACACCAGTGTCAAAAAGCACAAGTAAAAGCATGCGTGTGTCTCGTCGTGCATACATGCATGCACTTGTTTTAGTTACTAGCGCAATGCCACTTAGACCTGCATTCATAGATAGCTGTAGCTAGATTCTACCGCACTTTCTTCTTAGCCAGTGGCCACGCATCATTCTGAAAACACACGAGCCTTTTCTGATAATTCAGTACACAACTTAGGGCATCTCTAAATTGGACCCTCGAACTGCCCACAACCATTCAGATCGTATGGTTCGGACTTGTTTTGCGATCTAACGCGGGCCTGTATTCGTCCACTGACCCATTTGGACGTCCTTCTTCCCGCAAACTGAAAGCAAACTAGGTGGCTTTACGGCGGTCTGGACAGCAGCCACGTAGGTCTCCGACACCACCGGCTCACCCAAAACCCCTCCCGGACCTCGTATCTCCATCCTTCCCTCTTTCTCTGCATCTGTTTTGCCTATCGCCGATGCCACCACAACACCTCCCAGGCCGTCTGCCAAACACTTCCCGAAGCTCCATGACCTCTACTGCTACACCCTGGTTCCCATGCCACTTTTCCTTTGCCGCCAGTCCACACCTCTCCTCCGTCCACTGCGCAGGTATCACCCGCCCCTATGGTACTCACCATGCCCAACAAGTCTTTGGTGAAATGCCCGTGCTAATTATTTTTACCCTTCTTCTTTGAAGCAATGAATTCGAATATTGAGTACACATATGAGCACAACATTGTGTCGTCCGACAAGGAGGACTACGTGAATGAGACGGCGATGATGTAGGCGGTCCTGGCAAACGCGGAGCGTGCAGAACGTCATGTTCTCAATTCAAAAAGATCGATCAAGGGTCATCGAGTGCTCAGTCAGAAGAGGGCATGCAACCATTTGACACCGATGGATGATTACTTTGCCTGCGATGCTCTATTCGCTGACAATTTTCACCGGCGCTTTCGGATGCGAAAAATGTCTTTGATCGTCTCTACTATGGCATCTGATACTTTGATTACTACTTCATCTTGATGGTCTGGTTATCTGGTTACAATAAGTGCATCGACGCATTGCAGATGCTCTTTTGCATATGATAGGGCCGCTGATTCGTGCGATGAATACATATAGATGTCTGAGAGCACATGCGGAGATAACATGGTTAGATTTGCTACTGCCATGATCTCGGTGATTGGATCTGAGTACTTGAGGCAACAAATTGTCACAAACGCCGACATGATCTTGGCAATGCCCGAAGCAAGAGGGTGGCCAGGTTTGCTCGGATCTATTGACTACATGCATTGGCGATGGAAGAACTGCCCAATAGCTCTACAAGGGCAATACCAGGGTCATGTTAAAATTCCCACCATCATTCTTGAAGCAGTTGCATAACAGGATTTCTGGATTTGGCATGTTTTCTTTGGAATGCCCAGGTCTGACAATGACATCAATATGCTGCAACTAACTTCATTGTTTGCCAGGCCGATTGAAGGGCTTCTTGCAATTATATTGTCACTGGCCATGAATACGACATGGGTTACTATCTGGCTGACGGTATCTCCTCCTTGGGCTACTTCTGTCAAAACTATCTTTGAGCCACTTTGTCAGAAAAAAGGTCTTAATTTTCCCAAAGACAAGAAGCGGCTAGAAAGAATGTTGGGAAGGCATTCAGAGTTCTCCATGCCCGTTTTGCAATTGTACATGGACCTACTAAACAATGGGCCCGGAAACCTTGTGGGAGATGATGACATGTTGTGTGATCATACATGATCGTGGAGGATGAGGGTGATGACGCTGCCTCAGCTCTTGTTTTGAGAACATGGTGATCCTATCAAACTTTGAGAGCGGAATCCATGCTTGATGAGATTGTTCAAATGCATCAACAAATTCGACATTGAGCAACTCATGAGCAATTGAAGGAAGATGTGATTGAGCATCTCTGGGCGGTTAAAGAAGAAAACTAGTACATATGTGCTAGTTGAATTCAAATTTAAACTACTTTAATTTGAAAACAATGTTCGATTGTAATATTTAAACTAGAACTACTACCGCATTTGAACATTTTGAGATAAACTACAACTTGATATGCAGTTATCTTGAGTTTGCGGGCTTTAAAACACATAGAAACGGATGTTTACGGCTAGATTTGGATGGTCGGCTCACGCATTAGTATCCGTGGACTGGTCCCCATCGGTCCATAGACGGATGCGGTGTCTGGTTTGAGTGTCAGCCTTGGAGATTCCTTTATGTCCCTAAAATTATAAACTTACTTACAATAGAAGTATGCATTATTTGTAGTCATGTTATGCATACAAATTTTAGTCAAAAGGGGTGTCTCAAATCTCTTTCGCCGATCCGCTTTACAATACGAAATGAGTTGGCACTACCAGTTTTCTTCTTCTTCTAGGGAGCAAAGCACGAGTCAAAAGAAGTAAAGCGTGTCTCGTCTTTTCACACACACAAGCACGCATGGATGGTCTCTAGGAAAGCTGACATATTTAGGTTGTGTTCGGAGTCCACCGCTCCGTCACCAGAAAGCGGAGCGCGCGGAGCAGCCAATTTGCCGCTCTCCGTATTTGTATTGTATGCCGCTCCGCTCCGCGGCGGAGTTACGGAGCGGAGGGATTCCGAACGGAGCCTTAGCTGCTAACTCCAGCACTGATCACTAGTGTCACAACAATGATTTGCTTAATTTCCACGAATCCGCGTAGCACTGGTAGTAAGCTAAAAGGAGCCAAGCATGCAGGAAGAAACACTCCAAAGTGGCATTTGCGCCCGCCACTAATCCGTGGGTCCCGGCGTTACCTGTTCGCCGGCCGACCCTCCCCTCCCACCACCACGGTCACTTCCATGGCCCCTCCACGCTATAAAACCCCAAGCAGAGCATCGCACACCCGCACGCCAGAGACCAGAGTCAAAGCTAAGCTAATATACAGAGTCCACAGTCCAGACTATACGGCGCACCATAGCCAGCAGCAGAAGCGACACCATGCGCGCTCCGGCGAGCCTCCTGCACCGGACCGCCCTCGCGTCAGCCGGCACCGGCCAGACATCGTCGTCGTCGTCGTCACCACCTCAGCAGCAGGAGCAGACGGCGCCGGTGATGGCGGTGAACTCGGACATGGCGGTTATCCTGGCGTCGCTCCTGTGCGCGCTAGTCTGCGTCCTCGGCCTTGCCCTCGTCTCCCGGTGCGCATGCCGGCAACGCCGCTCTGCCTCATCCTCCGACCACTCTCCTCCGCCGCCCAAGGGCCTCAAGAAGAAGGCCATCGACGCGCTTCCCACCGTCTCCTTCGCCGCCGCCGCTTCTCCGACGCCAGGGGCGTGCTCGTCCTCTGAGTGTGCGATCTGCCTGGCGGACTTCACGGAAGGGGAGGGCCTGCGGGTGCTCCCACGGTGCGGCCACCACTTCCATGTTGGATGCGTCGATGCCTGGCTCCGGACCTGTGCCACATGCCCCTCCTGCCGTTCCCCCATCATCGTTTCCGCGCCCGTGCAGCCGCCGGCGACACCCACGGTGGTGGTTGTAGTGGCGGCAAACAACATGTGCGGGAGGTGCGGCGAGGTGGCGGCGCCGGCTGGTGGTGAAGATAGCACCACGGTCTTCCCTTAATTACTTTATTTTAATTAATCATGTTTCATTTCCTTTTGTTTTGCTAGTTAGGCTAAGTAATTCGTTATGACGTCTTAGTTAGTTGTGTATTTATTATCAGCTGATAATTAATTATTCAGGTCTGTTGTACACAGTTCTTGAGCTTCATTTTGTTTTACTTCTTCTGCTGTTTTGGTAGTTACGTAGCCTGTTCGTCGATCCAATGCATTGGAATAGCTCAATTTTGTAGCTTGGATGTAAAGTGTATACATTTTTGTTCATTGTTTAATACCAACGTGACGAACTAAAGGGTGTATTTGTTCTAAATAAAAAGGTGCTAGGCCGGTGGATCGCCCCGCGAGCCCTCGAATCTAAGGCATTGAGCGACCGAGCGTCACCTTTATCATTGCAACACAGATTGTATTGCAGAAAAATTCTGCAACACGTATCATGTTGCACAAATTTTTGCAAGAAATTTTTAACAGAGGCCTTGTTAATTTTTTTCTGCAATAGAGGTTTCATTGTAAATTTATTTTTCTACAACAAAGATTTTGCAATAGAGACCTTGCCATATAAACTCATCACTGAGCAATGAGCAGGGGCCACGTTGACCGAAAGAAAGAACAAAAAAATAACTGCGTGGTCAGGACACGCGTCGTATGAGTGAGCCGGCGGATGCTCGCATGCGATCAGCCAGTTGATGCCAAGCATTTTTCAAATAAAAACCAAAGCGTGTAGGTGTAAATTTTTCCTTTATGCGACAGCCATCCGTCTCTTTGTAATACTACCTCTATACCAAAGTATAAGATGTTTGTTAGGCTAATCTAACTACAAAAATGTTTTATATTTTGATATGGAGGAAGTATGGAAGAAATCATTGGGCATAAATGATAAATCGAGTGTGACAATAGCTTACATTTGTCTGTGTGGGTAGGAGCGGAAAGGAATCTATTGTTTGTTGTCAATTCTTTTGTTTTCATCTGGTCCCTGACCGCATGCAGCCAATTAAGCTTTTAGTCTCCATCAGAATCAATCCCCCCATTGATTGAAGCAAACAGGCACAATACCAGCTCGACTGATGGAGATCAAGGTGCCAACTGTAAGAACAACTCCTCATATCCACTTTTTTTTGCTGTTGTTCCTGAAAGAATAGTCTTTGTCGCGTGTCAAAATTCATGTCCTAGCCGGCAATGTGGGTGCCATCTCTATCTTCGTGGCAGCTTTATATATACTTTGGGAAGAAAAGAAATTCTACGCCCGATAATGATCCGCCAGACCAGGAGTTGTCAGTCCCCAAGAGTTGAATAGCACAAGCTCGGTGTTGACCAGGTGGACCACACACTAGAATGGTGACGCGTCTGTATGCCATTTATTCTCTACAACACACACACACACATAGGCACACACACGCACACGCCCCAAATTGATATCTAAAGAAGTTCAACCAAAACTCTAAACAGGGTCTTGCTGCAGAGAAAAACTGAGCTCTAGACAAGTAAACCTTGTTTTATAGTTTTCCACCTCTCGATGCCAAGGCCATTACCAAAAGTTCCTCCCAAGGATCCTATCCTATTGGGTATCTGTTCCCCGCCTTTTCTCGCTAGGATCTCCTTTTTTTCCTTTTTAAAGAATGGCATTTTATGCCCAATATCTCGATCGAAGTATGGAGGTCAAGAAGGCTACTCGAGACAAGGGGTACCATGGAAATGCTTGCCAAAGACCATACAACTTGGTGGCGGGTTACAATTCGTTTAGAAGGAATATGTTCAAGTCAAGTGACGTTTATATATCCGTGAGCTAGAAAAAAAACCAGGTGCCTGGATGACCGATACATCTACACAATAACATAGTAGATGAACAGTGCAATCATGGGCATATATGTGGAAAACCGTGGAAACATAAACCTTTGGGCAAAGGTGGTTGGCCAACTAATGTTGGGGATAAGAAGATGCATATACATCTGCTGTTATCCAAATATCTTTCCACCTGGCCGACTTTCATGAGGCCTTTTTGTGTGGTTTACTATCGTGCCTCAAAGATTCCCCCTTTCTCCCGCCAAAGATTAATCATGTGGTGATTGAAATGACCATTGTTGGTTGGGTGTTGGGGACTAAAGCGTGCATGTACAGTGTGGTGCATGTGCAGCACACCAATAACTGAGGGGGGGGGGGGGGGGGGGGGCAAAGAGATCGGCTTCAAGAGACAAACATGCAGCATTCGTCTTATTTATAGCACCTGGTTTTGTAATCATCTGGATTTTGACACTTAATTAACGAATATACCAATGTAGTGTCATAAGCACATATCAAGTATCAAGAAGATGTGGCACTATAATTAAAGATGAGAGAGATGCCAGTGATATCATACTACGATACAATATATCAATGACAGAATGAGGAAATTTAGTGACAAATAAATCATGTATATAATTTTATATTTAGATAAATAAGGTACTCCCTCCGTTCTTAAATATAAGTCCTTTTGGAGACTTCAATATGGACTATATACATAGAAAAATGAGTGAATCTACACTCTAGAATATGTCTATATACATCCATATGTAGTCCATAGTGGAATCTCTAAAAGAAGTTATATTTAGAAAGGGAGGGAGTAGCTCCATAATACTAGACTATAATTTTAGCAGTAACTGAAGTGATATCATCCATATATTAGTCCATCACATTACCAACTATTAGAGGCCTTAGAGCATCTCTAACCCTTCTCCTAAAACTTAATGCTCCAAAACTTTCTCTCAAACCATAAGTCCTCAAATTTGAAGAGTTGAAAACTAGGCGCACCTAGTCCTTTATGTCCCTATTTTTTGGTTTTGCTATTTCAGTTATCCTCATGCATACGAATTCCATTTCAACTTATATTTTCTCAACATATTAACTCGACACCTGTGAATTTCAATGCACACCTCCCAACAATATTTCAAATTAAACTTGTAAGTGACGTCAAGTTTGAGTAGTTGTTCTGGTGCACACCATACATATGTGTGACATGCATGCATGTCTGATCACATGCAACCGCACTAGCTAAATGAAAATGAATGCACAATAGATAAAAGTATAGAGTGTGGGTAGCCGGCCGGTGAGAGCGGCATGATTGACTCAGTTAGTTGACTAAATAATCAACCATGTACAGAAAGACAACCTACCCGATAACAGGGGATGGGTAATAAGCATTATATCCATCACCCACCATAGACATATAATCGCTGCTTTCCACGACACGGTATGCTATGTTAAGTTTTTGTTTTGATGGGATATGCTTTGTTAAGCTAATCACACATTAATCATGTATCCCATAATCCATCGAGAAAACGCTTAGTAAATACTCTTGAGATTAAATTACATGATACACAGATTAAAAGGATGACCAGTTGAGTCAAAAGCTCTTGCTTGTGTCTCCATATGCTTCCATCTTAGGGACCGACGCCGGAAAAGATGAATGAAAAGAGGTTGATTGATTGGCAGAGACAATTAAGATTAAATTACGTACATATATATTTACTTAAGAAGCTCTACATACTAACTCTGTCGATCACTTTAGGGAGCTGGCCTGTATACAATGACGTCCCATACCGCCTGCCTCCCACTACTATCGCTCCACCTTCGACCCAATAGCAACAGGCTAAACATGCCACCTTTGGCAAAGCCACCATGCATCACCTACCGTTGGCAGGCATGACTTGACGTCACGACATAAGGCGTCGTGCGTAGCATTCGCCCGTAGCACATCCAATGACGGCTTCACTTGCCGGCGATAGGCACTGTCCCACAACTCTGAAAGAGGCTCATGTGTCACCTGCCGAGCCGCATCAAACTCGATATGTTGATGGAAGGGGCGTTCCATACCGCCACCAGCCTCAGAAGGCCGTCACCACCTCGAGATCCAGACTCTGAGTCACCCACATGACACTGAGTCTGCCGCTATTGATGAAGAGGGGCTGCCACCCCGATTTCGGGCACTATAGGGAGCACCCACAGTCACGCCAGTCACTGTCGCCCCATATAACGGCAATCGTTGGTGGTAGCTCCAGCCGCCACTCGCATGCTGTGACGAGCCCCGACATGGGATCGCAAGATCTGCTGCCACCGGCACTGCCACAAAGACCAACCACCTAGGCATCATCCCCAGTGGAGACGCCGCCATCACCATGGCCGGATCCAAGCCAACCATCGTCGTCGCCACCGCCAAGACCGGATCCTGGCTGGACGCCGCTACCGCCACCGCCACCGACCACGCCCAGCCCCTCCTCCATCCTCTAGCCACGGCTAGCCGGTCGCCAGCCATACCCAGCGGAGCTCCACCCACGCCACAAAGCACAACCACCGGGAGCCACCGCGCGTCGTGCCCTGGATCAGCATGATGCCATTGCTAAAGTCGTCGTCTATTGGAGATGCGGTACGACCCGAGGCGGTACGCGGCTCTCCTCATCTATTGGAGACGCTCTTAGTTTTTTCCCTCTTCTATGCATATGCAAGGGGAAGAAACTAATTGTGCAAAATAACAAGTGTTTTCACTCATTAAGATATTATCTCTTTCCCGAACAATGAAATAAGATAAGATGGTGATGGTTAAATATTTGATTTCATTTTTCCTTCCATTTCAGCTCTTTTCTTCGATCCCCATGCACTCAGATAAATGTAATTTTTGGTACATAGGTAGTGCGAGCTGCACTAACTGCCGATGGAATTCATCATATACTCCCTTCGTTCCTAAATATAAGTCTTTTTAGAGATTCCAAATATGGATTACATACGGAGCAAAATGGATGAATCTATACTCTAAAATATGTCTAAATACTAACTAAAAAATCATAGTTAACTTGTCACGAGTGTCAGTATAAGAGCATCTATAGCGGACGCACCAGGACGCCTTCACGGGCAGTGACCGGACACTCCTCAAATAGAGTCGTCCACATCAGTTTATCTCATATCCGATCTCCTATATCCATACTAAACCATGTAATGTCGATCAAACTACGTAGATCAGCAAATGGACATAGGCAAGCACAATACTTTCACCAAAAGATCAAGCACAATACTTTCACCAAAAGATCACGACCGAACGTTCAAACGACCACCAAAGTTCACATAAACAACGAACAACTTCAAACTAAATGTAAAATTTGAAATTAAATTGAAGGAAAGCGGATCTGTACCACTTCTGGGCCGGCCCCTTCCCCTTCCGGTCGCTGGTGCAGATGTAGCTGTCGGTGGCTGGTAGAGGATTGTCCAAATCATCAGACGAGGAGCCGCCGCCGTCGTCAGAGGAGACGATGATGAGGCCCTTGAGGCGCCGGATGACCCGGTCCTGCTGGCGCTTGAGCTTTCCCAGCCAAGCCACCTCCGTCGCCTTCTCCCTAGCCTCGCGCTCGGACTGCTCGATAACTAGGCGGAGAGCCTTCGCATTCTTCCGGTGGAGCCACCGACCATCTGTCTCCATTGTCGTAAGCGACCAGCAGTAGACCCACGCGAGGAGCCGCTTGTCAACATCGGGCTCCGCGGGTTACCTGCGGCGGCAGCGGACAGAGCTCTCCGCTGCGTCCCTCTCCCTTGCCCGCTGCATCTCACGGTGGGCGGCACATGCCTCCAACTCTGGTGTGCGTGTCCGGGCTGGCAGGGCAGACACAAGCGCCCACCGTTGCCCGCTCAGGGGAGCAGCAGACGAAGGGGCCAGGGGGGAGGCATGGACTTTGGAGCCCGCCTGGAGCCAAGCGCGGGCCGCGAGGAGCCAGCGCCGGCTTCCTCGCCGCGCCAGTGGGGGAGAGCCGAGGTCGATCCCAAATTGCTACCCTTTGTCCATCTTGGACCTCCGGAGGGCAATGCCCGAGCACCCTATATTTGTCCCATATCTGAGTTGGATATAAGGGGCGCCAGACAGCGCGGGCATTTGAGGGCCGTTTGAGGCATCATGTTGTGTTAGATTTTTGTGACCGGCCAGTGACCAGAAAGGCTGTCCAGGAGTTTGAGAATGGTTTGAGGTGCCTGAGGGGCCCGACTATAGATGCTCTAATATCGTAGAGTGGAAGGACCAACAGCAGCACCTGCCACTACAACGTGGGCACATTCCTACCAGTCAGTGGGCACACCTTTGCTTCTGCGCCGCCTTTTCTTCTCAAAATTTCATCTATCTCTTATTGTTTTGATGATTTCATGCATCGGTAACTTTTAAAAGCAGTAAATAAATATGCATCTTTGGCAATTTAATCAAGATTACATGCAAATTCAGCTAGACTGGCCACCCCTTTAACAGATTTAATTTACAGTAGGAAACAAGCTGGCACCAAAGTTTCTTCGGAATAAAGGAAAGCACAAGTCAAAATCATAGATTAAATTAATTATGTCTCATCTTTTCACATACTTAATGGTTGTGGTTGGTCTCTAATAAGAAGATTAGTAACTACCAGCGTACCACTCACTCCCTAGAGTGTCACCACTCGTCAGATTCTACTGAATACTTTCCACGTAGGAAACCCACCACGCATGCAGGAAGAAGCATCCTAAAGTGGCATGCATGCAGTGATCATACCTGCGCCTGCCACTACCACATGACTCTTTTGAATATGAGTGCAGCTTCTAGTCTAGACGGTGCCTTCGTGGAGCCAAACCGAAGGAAGAGATAACGGTCTAGGCGACACATGGCTTCCAAGAGGAGGGAGGATATGGGTCGCTCCTCCATGCCAAAATGAATAGATCACAAAGGAGGATAGGTTCTATTTTGAACATGAAAGGAGGTGAAGGCCGGAGGAATAAGAGAAGCGTGCCTTCCTGGTAAGGAAGAGGAAATAAAAGATGATGTCATCTATGGTGACAAGTTTCCTGAGACATTAGAAAAGAAGACTAGCATAGAAAATCACTGGCGTGCTTTCACCCTCTACCGTTTTGCCGACAAAGAAGTCATCCTTGACTTGACAGTTGACCATTCCATTCCTAACCTATTCGCAACCCTGCCCTTCCCTTTCATTACTAATACTTGCATACACTCAGGATAGAAAATCCACCACTGGCACACATTCTCGTATGCACGACCATAGTCAAATCAGAGTTAAAGTGAGACACGTAGAATCCACACCCCAACAAGTAGCTGCCACCCCCACCATACACGCTATTGTGATCCTCCAGTGCCACACCACCACGCTTGTTGCAATTGGCCCAGGAGACATGGTCGTGACCAGTGAGGATGATGCCCATGGAACATGAACTTCAACAATCTGTATCGGTGATGGCGGTGAACACAAACATGGTGTTGATATGGGCATCCATGACATGCAACCTCGTATTCATCTTGGCCTCGCTGCCATATTCCGTTGGACGTGCCGACGACGCTGCTCAAGCATCTATTCTTTTGACCACTATCCTACTCCCCCCAAGGGCCTCAAGAATAAGGTCACTGACACCCCCCCCCCCACCCAATCTGCGGTCCACACCTCCCCCAACCACCCAATCAGCATCAGCATGCTTTACTGTCTTCGGAGTGCAGAATATGCATTCCAGAGTTCATGGATGGGGAGGGCCTGTGGGTGCACCTGTGGTACGACCACTAATTTCATTTCTCCTACGTCAACACCTAGCTCTGGACGCACACCGTCATCACCCCACGGCGGTGCAACTACCGACGGCGTCAATTGTTGTCGCGGTGGTGGTGAAAAATAGTTGGTGTGGGAGTTGCGACAAGATGGCAGGGATGCCGCGTTCTTGTCATAATTTTTTATCTTATTATACCACTTGGTTTTTGCTATCATTTTGTTAGCTTGTAATCAATTAATGTATCTGGTTTGAACTTCTTTTCTCATATGGAAAACCTCTATAGTTTTCTTGTTCATTTTGTCAGGTGATGTTTTAGATTTTGGATACTCCTATGCATTCACTATAACAACATACAGTTTGATCTTCCAATGCTATCATATCCTCTCTCTTTTTGTAAAGAAATGCTACCTTGTACTTAACGAATGGCAGCTCGTTCTTGCTGTTCATCCTTGAACATACCATTGAGTATTGTTGGAGTAAGAATAGCTTTGGTTAATTTGGTCTCTTTGAATATCAACTGGAGGGAATCTATTGACGTTCTCGATTATTTTTTTAACCATGCAGGAGAGTTGCATGTATTATATTGAAGAGAGAGAGAAAGCACACGATCCGTTTTTACAAATTGGAACAAACCAGAGGAGAGAAGCAGTGAAGTCATGGCAAACCAAAACAACCTACCTAGCCTCGTCCACCAGACTACCAACAAAGAACTAAAGCTAACTAATGAATTACAAAACGACCTAGACTAGCTTCCGCCCATTGCCCCACATCAATTTTGATTGGATCAATGACTCTTTGATGCGGCCTATGGGAATTTCCAAATATTCTTCCATTCCTTTCTTTCCAAATGCTCCAAATAATTAGTGGTACCATCGTATTTAAGGAATTCTTGCTGGAGTCCTGGACTCAAGTTTTGGCCTCTTTCCACCAATTTTGGAGAGAGGCAGCATTTTGGGGAATGGCCTCGCTTAGATTTGCCCAATGAAGCACTGAACACCAAATGATGTTAATTACGCTACAGCTGATGAAGAGATGATGGGTTGATTCTTGCGTGTTGTTGCAGAAGCAACATGTATCAATATGTGCTAAATCTTGCTTGGCATGGCGGTCTGTTGTCCAGACCCGCCCCCTGACCACTAACCAAAGGAAAAAATGCATTTCAGGGGATCCCAAGCCTTCCAAATGGTGCAGTCCATGCTACATTTAATTGATGGAGCAAAGTGTGCTTTATAGACGGATTTCAACGAGTAGATTCCCTTAGAACCCCACAACCAACTCCACTTGTCTTCAACCCCTTGCGTGATCTGAACTTCACTGATCTCCTCCCACAAGGTTAAAACCTGATGAAAAATGTGAATATTAATCTGTCCCTTTATGCCCTTAATCCAGCTTCCATTGATCATTGCTTCTGCTACTGTTCTTCCTTCCCTAACGACCGGCGGCACCGAACTGAAAACATCCAACACAATATCTTCAATGGTTGTACCATTTATCCATCTATCGGTCCAAAACAAACATCTTCGCCAATTGCCTAACTCTACCCGTCCTGCAGCATTAAACAAACTACTCTCATGCTTCTCCAAGGGATTTAGCATGATGCCCCAGGCCTGATTATTGGATGTACGCGCCTTCCATGCCCAGCAAAGCTGAAGCGCAACATTAAGGAAATATGCTCTAGAGGCAATAATAAAGTTGTTATTTATATTTCCTTATATCATGATAAATGTTTATTATTCATGCTTGAATTGTATTAACCGGAAACTTAGTACATGTGTGAATACATAGACAAACAGAGTGTCACTAGTTTACCTCTACTTGACTAGCTCGTTGAATCAATGATGGTAATGTTTCCTAACCATAGATATGAGTTGTCATTTGATTAACTGGATCACATCATTAGAGAATGATGTGATTGACTTGACCCATCCGTTAGAGTAGCACGATGATCATTTAGTTTGTTGCATTGCTTTCTCCACAACTATACATGTTCCTATGACTATGAGATCATGCAACTCCCGAACACCGGAGGAACACTTTGTGTGCTACCAAACGTCACAACGTAACTGGGTGATTATAGAGGTGCTCTACAGGTGTCTCCGATGATGTTGGTTGAGTTGGCATGGATCATGATTGGGATTTGTCACTCCGATTGACGGAGAGGTATATCTGGGCCCTCTCGGTAATGTACATCACTATAAGCCATGCAGGCAATGTAACTAATGAGTTAGTTACGGGATGTAGCATTACGGAACGAGTAAAGAGGCTTGCCGGTAAGGAGATTGAACTAGGTATTGAGATACCGACTATCGAATCTCCGGCAAGTAACATACCGAAGACAAAGGGAACAACATATATCATTATACGGTTTGACCGATAAAGATCTTCGTAGAATATGTAGGAACCAATATGAGCATCCAGGTTCCGCTATTGGTTATTGACCAGAGACATGTCTCGGTCATGTCTACATAGTTCTCGAACCCGTAGGGTCCGCACGCTTAACGTTCGGTGACGATCGATATTATGAGTTTATGTGTTTCGATGTACCAAAGGTAGTTCGGAGTCCCGGATTTGATCACGGACATGACGAGAAGTCTCGAAATGGTTGAGACATAAAGTTCGATATATTGGACGACTATGTTTGGACATCGAAAGGATTCCGAGTGAAGTTCGGGCATATACTGGAGTACCGAGGGGTTACCGGAACCCCCGGGGAGTTTAATGGGCCTTATGGGCCTTAGCGGAAAGAGAGGAGGGGCTTCCAGGGTAGGCCGCGTGCCCCTCCCCCTCTGGTCTGAATTGGACTAGGAAGGGGGGCGGCGCCCCCTTTCCTTCTCCCTCTTTCCTCCTTCCTTCTCCTACTCCTACTACATGGAAAGGGGGGGATCCTACTCCTGGTGGGAGTAGGACTCCCCATGGGGCGCGCCATAGGAGGTCCGGCCCTCCCCCTCCTCCACTCCTTTATATACGGGGGAGGGGGCACCCCATAGACACCCAAGTTGATCATTGATCTTTAGCCGTGTCCAGTGCCCCCCTCCACCATAATCCACCTCGGTTATATCATAGCGGTGCTTAGGCGAAGCCCAGTTCCCGGAGCAACATCATCACCGTCATCACGCCGCCGTGTTGACGAAGCTCTCCCTCAAAGCTCTACTGGATCGTGAGTTCGCGGGACATCACCGAACCGAACGTGTGCAGATCGCGGAGGTGCCGTATCTTCGGTACTAGATCGGTCGATCATGAAGACGCATGATTACATCAACCGCGTTGTCATAACGCTTCCACTTACGGTCTACGATGGTACGTAGACGATACTCTCCCCTCTCGTTGCTATGCATCACCATGATCTTGCGTGTGCGTAGGATTTTTTTTGAAATTATTGTGTTCCCCAACAGTGGCATCCGAGCCAGGTTTATGCGTAGATGTTATATGCACGAGTAGAAAAGAAATGAGTTATGGGCGTGGGTATATACATATTGCTTGCCTTCACTAGTAGATTCATGATTCAGCGGTATTGTTGGATGAAGCGGCCCAGACCGACATTACGTGTATGCTTACGCGAGACTGGTTCTACGGACGTGCTTCGCACACAGGTGGCTAGTGGGTGTCTATATCTCCAGCTTTAGTTGAATCCGATTTAATGAACAGGGTTCTTTCTGAAGATAAAAAAGTAATCACTATACCGCGTTGTGGTTTTTGATGCATAGGTAAGAACGGTTCTTGCTCAGCCCGTAGCAGCCACGTAAAACTTGCAACAACAAAGTAGAGGACGTCTAACTTGTTTTTGCAGGGCATGTTGTGATGTGATATGGTCAAGACATGATACTAAATTTTATTGTATGAGATGATCATTTTTTGTAACACAGTTATCGGCAACTGGCAGGAGCCATATGATTGTCGCTTTATTGTATGAAATGTAATCGCCTTGTAATTGCTTTACTTTATCACTAAGCGGTAGCGATAGTCGTAGAAGCAATAGTTGGCGAGACGATAACGATGCTTCGATGGAGATCAAGGTGTCAAGCCAGTGACAATGGTGATCATGATGGTGCTTTGCAAATGGAGATCAAAGGCACAAGATGATGGCCATATCATATCACTTATATTGATTGCATATGATGTTTATCCTTTATGCATCTTATTTTGCTTAGTTCGGCGGTAGCATTATAAGATGATTTATCACTAAATTTCAAGGTTGCATCTTATTTACCCTGAGTATGCACCGTTGCTACAGTTCGTCGTGCCGAGACACCACGTGATGATCGGGTGTGATAAGCTCTACGTTCACATACAACGGGTGCAAGCTAGTTTTGCACACACGGAATACTCGGGTTAAACTTGACGACCCTAGCATATGCAGATATGGCCTCCGAACACTAGAGACCGAAAGGTCGAGCGTGAATCATATAGTAGATATGATCAACATAGTGATATTCACCATTGAAAATTACTCCATCTCACGTGATGATCGGACATGGTTTAGTTGATATGGATCACGTGATCACTTAGATGATTAGTGAGATGTCTATCTAAGTGGAAGTTCTTAAGTAATTTGATTAATTAAACTTTAATTTATCATGAACTTAGTACCTGATAGTATTTTGCATGTCTATGTTGTTGTAGATAGATGGCCCATGCCGTTGTTCCGTTGAATTTTAACGCGTTCCTAGAGAAAGCTAAGTTGAAAGATGATGGTAGCAACTACACAGACTGGGTCCATAACTTGAGGATTATCCTCATTGCTGCATAGAAGAATTACGTCCTGGAAGCATCGCTAGGTGACAAACCCGTTGCAGGAGCAACGCCAGATGTTATGAACACCTGGCAGAGCAAAGCTGATAAATACTCGATAGTTCAGTGTGCCATGCTTTACGGCTTAGAATCGGGACTTCAACGACGTTTTGAACGTCATGAAGCATATGAGATGTTCCAGGAGTTGAACTTAATATTTCAAGCAAATGCCCGGATTGAGAGATATGAAGTCTCCAATAAGTTCTATAGCTGCAAGATGGAGGAGAATAGTTCTGTCAGTGAACATATACTCAGAATGTCTGAGTACCACAACCACTTGACTCAACTGGGAGTTAATCTTCCTGATGATAGTGTCATTGACAGAGTTCTTCAATCACTGCCACCAAGCTACAAGAGCTTCATGATGAACTATAATATGCAAGGGATGGATAAGACGATTCCTGAGCTCTTCGCAATGCTAAAGGCTGCGGAGGTAGAAATCAAGAAAGAGCATCAAGTGTTGATGGTCAACAAGACCACCAGTTTCAAGAAAAAGGGTAAAGGAAAGAAGGGGGACTTTAAAAAGAACAGCAAGTCAGTTGCTGCTCAAGTGAAGAAACTCAAGTCTGGACCTAAGCCTGAGACTGAGTGCTTCTACTGCAAAGGAACTGGTCACTGGAAGCGGAACTGCCCCAAGTATTTGACGGAGAAGAAGGATGGCAAAGTGAAAGGTATATTAGATATACATGTTATTTATGTGTACCTTACTAATACTCGCAGTAGTGCCTGGGTATTTGATACTGGTTCAGTTAGTAACATTTGCAACTCGAAACATGGGCTATGGATTAAGCGAAGATGGGCTAAGGACGAGGTGACGATGCCCGTGAGAAATGGTTCCAAAGTCGATGTGATCGCCGTGGGCACGCTACCTCTACATCTACCTTCGGAGTTAGTTTTAGACCTGAATAATTGTTATTTGGTGCCAGCGTTGAGCATGAACATTTTATCTGGATCTTGTTTAATGCGAGACGGTTATTCATTTAAATCAGAGAATAATGGTTGTTCTATTTATATGAGTAATATCTTTTATGGTCATGAACCCTTGATGAGTGGTCTATTTTTACTAAATCTTGATAGTACTGATACACATGTTCATAGTATTGAAGCCAAAAGATGCAGAGTTGATAATGATAGTGCAACTCATTTCTGGCACTGTCGTTTAGGTCATATTGGTGTAAAGCGCATGAAGAAACTTCACTCTGATGGACTTCTGGAATCACTTGATTATGAATCACTTGGTACATGCAAACCATGCCTCATGAGCAAGAGGACTAAAACTCCGTTCTCCGAAACAATGGAGCGAGCAACAGAATTATTGGAAATCATACATACTGATGTATGTGGTCCAATGAACATTGAAGCTCGTCGTGGATACAGTTATTTTCTCACCTTCACAAATGATTTGAGCAGATATGGGTATATCTACTTGATGAAACATAAGTCTGAAACATTTGAAAAGTTCAAAGAATTTCAGAGTGAAGTGGAAAATCATCATAACAAGAAAATCAAGTTTCTACAATCTGATCGTGGAGGTGAATATTTGAGTTATGAGTTTGGACTTCATTTGAAACAATGCGAAATAGTTTTGCAACTCACGCCACCTGAAACACCATAGTGTAATGGTGTGTCCAAACGTCGTAATCGTACTTTACTAGATATGGTGCGATCTATGATGTCTCTCACTGATTTATCGCTATTGTTTTGGGGTTACTCTTTAGAGATAGCTGCATTCACGTTAAATAGGGCACCATCTAAATCCATCGAGACGACACCTTATGAACTGTGGTTTGGCAAGAAACCCAAGTTGTCGTTTCTTAAAGTTTGGGGCTGGCGATGCTTATGTGGAAAAACTTCAACCTGATAAGCTCGAACCCAAATTGGAGAAATGTGTTTTCATAGGATACCCAAAGGAGACTGTTGGGTACACCTTCTATCACAGATCCGAAGGCAAGATATTTGTTGCTAAGAATGGATCCTTTCTAGAGAAGGAGTTTCTCTCGAAAGAAGTGAGTGGGAGGAAATTAGAAATTGACGAGGTAATTGTACCTTCTCCCTTATTGGAAAGTAGTTCATCACTGAAATCAGTTCCAGTGATTCCTACACCAGTAAGTAAGGAAGCTAATGATGATGATCATGAAACTTCTGATCAAGTTACCACCGAACCTCGTTGGTCAACCAGAGTAAGATCCACACCAGAGTGGTACGATAATCCTGTTCTGGAAGTCATGTTACTTGACCATGAAGAACCTACGAACTATGAGAAAGTGATGATGAGGCCAGATTTCGCAAAATGGCTTGAGGCCATGAAATCTGAGATGGAATCCATGTATGAGAACAAAGTATGGACTTTGGTTAACTTGTCCGATGATCGGCAGGCCATAGAGAATAAATGGATCTTCAAGAAGAAGACTGCGCTGACTGTAATGTTACTGTCTACAAAGCTCGACTTGTTGCAAAAGGTTTTCGACAAGTTCAAGGAGTTGACTACGATGAAACCTTCTTATCCGTAGTGATGCTTAAGTCCGTCCGAATCATGTTAGCAATTGCCACATTTTATGATTATGAAATTCGACAAATGGATGTCAAAACTGCATTTCTTAATGGATGCCTTAAAGAAGAGTTGTATATGATGCAACCAGAAGGTTTTGTCGACCCAAAAGGTGCTAACAAAGTGTGCAAGCTCCAACGATCCATTTATGGACTAGTGCAAGCCTCTCGGAGTTGGAATATACGCTTTGACAGTGTGATCAAAGCATATGATTTTGTACAGACTTTTGGAGAAGTCTGTATTTACAAGAAAATGAGTGGGAGCTCCGTAGCATTTCTGATATTATATGTAGATGCCATATTGTTGATTGGAAATGATACTGAATTTCTAAATAGCATAAAAGGATACTTGAATAAGAATTTTTCAATGAAAGACCTCGGTGAAGCTGCTTATATATTGGGCATCAAGATCTATAGAGATAGATCAAGACGCTTGATTGGACTTTCACAAAGCACATATCTTGATAAAGTTTTGAAAAAGTTCAAAATGGATCAGGCAAAGAAAGGGTTCTTGCCTGTATTAGAAGGTGTGAAGTTGAGTCAGACTCAATGCCCGACCACTGTAGAATATAGAGAGAAAATGAAAGGTGTTCCCTATGCTTCAGCCATAGGCTCTATCATGTATGCAATGCTATGTACCAGACATGATGTGTGCCTTGCTATAAGTTTAGCAGGGAGGTCCCAAAGTAATCCAGGAGTGGATCACTGGACAGCGGTCAAGAACATCCTGAAATACCTAAAAATGACTAAGGATATGTTTCTCGTATATGGAGATGACAAATAGCTCGTCGTAAATGGTTACATCGATGCAAGCTTTGACACTGATCCGGATGACTCTAAGTCACAAACCGGATACATGTTTTTATTAAATGGTGGAGTTGTCATTTGGTGCAGTTCCAAGCAGAGCGTCGTGGCGGGATCTACGTGTGAAGCAGAATACATAGCTGCTTCGGAAGCAGCAAACGAAGGAGTCTGGATGAAGGATTTCATATCCGATCTAGGTGTCATATCTAGTGCATCGGGTCCAATGAAAATCTTTTGTGACAATACTGGAGCAATTGCCTTGGCAAAGGAATCCAAATGTCACAAGAGAACCAAGCACATCGAGAGAAGCTTCAATTCCATCCGCAATCAAGTCAAGGAGGGAGACATAGACATTTGCAAGATACATACGGATCTGAATGTTGCTGACCCGTTAACTAAGCCTCTCTCACGAGCAAAACATGATCAGCACCAAGACTCCATGGGTGTTAGAGTCATTACAATGCAATCTAGATTATTGACTCTAGTGCAAGTGAGAGACTGAAGGAAATATGCCCTAGAGGCAATAATAAAGTTGTTATTTATATTTACTTATATCATGATAAATGTTTATTATTCATGCTAGAATTGTATTAACCGGAAACTTAGTACATGTGTGAATACATAGACAAAGAGAGTGTCACTAGTTTGCCTCTACTTGACTAGCTCGTTGAATCAATGATGGTTATGTTTCCTAATCATAGGCATGAGTTGTCATTTGATTAACGGGATCACATCATTAGAGAATGATGTGATTGACTTGACCCATACGTTAGCTTGGCACGATGATCGTTTAGTTTGTTGCTATTGCTTTCTCCATAACTATACATGTTCCTATGACTATGAGATCATGCAACTCCCGAATACCGGAGGAACACTTTGTGTGCTACCAAACGTCACAACGTAACTGGGTGATTATAAAGGTGCTCTACAGGTGTCTCCGATGGTATTTGTTGAGTTGGCATGGATCAAGATTGGGATTTATCACTCCGATTGTCGGAGAGGTATCTCTGGGCCCTCTCGGTAATGTACATCACTATAAGCCTTGCAATCAATGTAGCTAATGAGTTAGTTACGGGATGTAGCATTACAGACCGAGAAAGAGACTTTCCGGTAATGAGATTGAACTAGGTATTGAGATACCGATGATTGAATCGCGGGCAAGTAACATATCGATGACAAAGGGAACAATGTATATCGTTATGCGGTTTGACCGATAAAGATCTTTGTAGAATATGTAGGAACCAATATGAGCATCCAGGTTCCGCTATTGGTTATTGACCGGAGACATGTCTCGGTCATGTCTACATAGTTCTCGAACCCATAGGGTCCGCACGCTTAACGTTCTGTGACGACCGGTATTATGAGTTTATGTGTTTTGATGTACCGAAGGTATTTCGGAGTCCCGGATTTTATCACGGACATGACGAGGAGTCTCGAAATGGTCGAGACATAAAGATCGATATATTGGACAACTATGTTTGGACATCAGAAGGGTTCCGAGTGAAGTTCGTGCATATACCGGAGTACCGGGGGGTTACCGGAACCCCACGGGGAGTTTAATGGGCCTTATGGGCCTTAGTGAAAAGAGAGGAGGGGCGTGCCCCCCCCCTCTGGTCCAAATTGGACTAGGAAGGGGGGGGGCGCCCCCCCTTTCCTTCTCCCTCTTTGCTCCTTCCCTCTCCTACTCCTACTACATGGAAAGGGGGGGATCCTACTCCCTGTGGGAAGTAGGACTCCCCATGGGGCGCGCTATAGGAGGGCCGACCCTCCCCCTCCTCCACTCCTTTATATACGGCAGAGGGGGCACCCCATGGACACACAAGTTGATCATTGATCTTTAGCCGTGTCTAGTGCCCCCCTCCACCATAATCCACCTCGGTAATATCGTAGCGGTGCTTAGGCGAAACCCTGTTCCGGGAGAAACATCATCACCGTCAGCATGCCGTCGTGCTGAAGAAGCTCTCCCTCGAAGCTCTACTGGATCGTTCGTTCACGGGACATCACCGAACCGAACGTGTGCAGATCGTGGAGGTGCCGTATCTTCGGTACTAGATCGGTCGATCGTGAAGACGTACGACTACATCAACCGTGTTGTCATAACGCTTCCGCTTACGGTCTACGAGGGTACGTAGACGATACTCTCCCCTCTCATTGCTATACATCAACATGATCTTGCGTGTGTGTAGGAATTTTTTTGAAATTACTGCGTTCCCAACACAACATTCATGATTTCTTGGTCCAAAATGTCTAGTCCCCCGCTAGCTTTTGGTCGACAAGTTTGTTTCCAACTTACCAAGCAGTGGCCGCCATTTACCACATCAGCGCCCTTCCAAAGGAAAGCTCTTCGGATTTTGTCGATAGCCTTGAACACCCATGGGGGAGGATCAAGGGACATTAAGTGAAAAATGGGAATGGCCGATAACACCGCTTTGACAAGAACTAAATGACCACTCTGGTATAGAAAACCCGTGCGCCATGTCCCTAATTGATTCCTCAATTTATCAATCAAGCCCTGGAAATCCTCTGTGTGAAGCTTATTTCGACTGAGAGGCAGCCCTAAATATTTAATTGGAAGGGGAGCAATTTTGCAACTAACGGTGCTCCCATAATCTGCAACCTGATCCTCATCACAACAAATAGGGGATATTGAACTCGTGCTGAGATTGCAGTGCAGCCCTGAAGCACATCCAAAGATGTTCAACAAACACTTAGCTGCCACTACTTCCTCATGTGTCGCCTTAAGGAAGAGAATAACATCGTCAGCATAAACAGTCATACGTTGAGGGATAGCATATCTGTTATTAAAAGATTCAAGAATCCCATACTCCTCTTCCTTGTCGAACTGTTTGCATATAGTGCCCATGACAATAATAAAGAGCATGGGAGATAGGGCATCCCCTTGTCTAAGACCACGACCATGCCAAAAAGTTTGCCCGGGAATGCCATTCAAAAGAATCCTAGTCGATGCCGTTCTGAGGAGCATAGCAATCCAGGCACATCAATTTGGACCAGAACCAACTTTTCAAAGAATTTCAAGCAAAAACTGCCGGGCGACCGTGTCAAAGGATTCGGTGATGTCTAGTTTAAGTAATAGTCTCTTGCACTATCTCTCCTTCAGTAGCCTGACTGATTCCCGTACCATCTTAAAATTATCATGCAAACACCGTCATAAACGCGCCCTGATTCTCGCCTATGTGTTTGGCAGGACATTAGCCAGTCTTCTGAGCAGCACCTTGGAGACTATTTTTGCCAGGCTGTGTACTAAGCTAATTGGACGAAAATCATTAGGCCCACATGCTCCTTGACGTTTAGGCATCAAAACAAGATGGGCACTGTTGATCTTGTCAAAAGCCTGAAAATGGAGTGAATGAATACAGTCAAAAACTTCCATCATATGTTTCTTAATCACTTACCAACAGTTCTGATAGAAAACCATGTTATAGCCATCCTGCCCAGGTGCTTTTTTCTTTGGCGTGTCCTTGATCGCCTTCCAAACTTCCTCTTCTGAAAAAGGAAGCTCGAGATTGCTCAAATCTGCTGAATTAATGCCTAGAAAATCGAGGACCTAAATGCTTTGCCTAACTGTTGGCGTCCCGAACCTTTCTATAAAGTGACTACAGGGAGTTTGTTCTATGCTCTCATGAGAAGGAACAATCGATAAACCATCAGATAGGGTACCAATAAAATTCTTTCTTCTTATGTGATTAGCTTGAATGTGAAAGTATGAAGTATTTGCATCCCCCAGATGTAGCCTCGTAATTCTGGACCTTTGCTGGGCTATAGTTCTTTCAATTGCGCACAACTGAAGCAACTTCGTCTTCACCTCTCTCCTCAGCCATCTCTCCCTGTAAGATATCATTCTAACATCTTCGGCTTGATCAAAAAGGTTCACTATGGTCTTAGCCCAAAGAATTTGCTCCTGTATGTCACCAAACATTTTAGCACTCCAGCTTTGCAAAGCTCTGGCCTTCAGTTTTAGCTTAGTTTGAAACCGCGTAATAGGATTTGTTATGTCCCCTCCAATTGAGTTATTCCAGGAATATTCAACCATCTCCAGGAAGCGTTCTTTTCGTGCCCAAAAAGATATAAAAGCAGAACCTTTTGCATTTATATGCCTTAACAACTGTGGCTAGCCGCAAAGGACAATGGTCTGACATAGATGATGAAAGCCCCTTTAAAAAAACAGCCAGGAAACTGTGTGTGCCATTCCGCCGACCCAAGAATTCTATCGGTCTTGCAAGGGGTGGCGTTTTGTTGATCATCCGACCATGTGAAGGCACACCCTTTTAAAAATGTGTCACTGAGATGCAAATCATCAATCACCCGTCTGAACTTACCCATGATGAGTCTATTTAAATTTCCGTTATTTTTATCTTTGGCTTCAAGGATCAGATTAAAGTCTCCCATGATTGCCCAAGAGTCTTGCGCGGTACTGCGTGTTTTTTTAATTTCTTCAAGAAAGCAAACTTTGTCTCTTTCCTCTTGTGGTCTCTAAAATGAAGCAATCCAAAAGGGGGAGGAATCACCATATGAAAACCGGACCGTTACTAAGAACTCCCCAAAGATATGAGAATCTCCCTCAACCTTGGAAGAGTCCCAAGCAATAAGAATACCACCGCGGGTCCCATCTGCGGGCAGATAATAGTAGTCATCGTAAGCAGGACCAAGACATTGGCAAACCAAATACAGCGAGAAATTTTTTAGTTTTGTTTCTTGAAGACATACAATAACAGCCCGGGAAGCAATGAATAGTGGAATGGCGCGCACCGCATTTAGGCCATGACATTCTTGATTTGATTAGGGTACTCTACTCTTGGTACCCATGCATCCAATGCAACATTTAGTTTCCAGCATAATCAATTGGCCATTGGTTGGAGTACAACATGCTAGCAGCTCGACTGATGGAGGTGGAGTTCAGGTGCAAAGAAAACTCATCATGAGGGTAACTTGGTCGCCATTCAAAGTTAATTATCTGTATTTGATAGGATTCAGTCAGTTGATCAAGTGCCAGCGAGTGCCACAATAATTACTGAAACTTAGGATATGATAAACTATTATTAGCGATTACCAACGTGATAATTCTCTTCATATGCTTATTATTTGTATTTCTCTGGAGGTATGCACGACGTACGGATATTTCTCTGGCCGATAACTGAAGTGCTCATCTATAATACTTGTATTATAATCCATACTACCGTTTTGATAAATCATGGTTGATGTTATGAGCTGTTGGTTCTTGAGGAGGCAACGCGACTTTATTCCCCGTGAGTCCATGGAGACGTTGACGCAGTGACACTTGTTGATCCATGGTTTTCCACCTCTCTGTGTCAAAAAAGCCATCCAAGATAAGGAGAATCAGCGAAAGCGGAATCACCTTCCCCGTGGGATTGAACAGAAAACCAGGTGCTTGTAATAGGATTGCCATGTCTACATAGAAGTGTACAGTAGAATGATGTGCATAAATGCGGAAGAAATATGGAAACATGAACTTTTTGGCAAAGTAGTTGGCCAGCTAATGTTTGCGATAAGATCATCACAAGATATTATATACATACTCTGCATCCCGTTCTAAATATCTCTGCACTTTTGTTGGCTTTCATGATGGATGGATAGCCTTTATGTGTATCATCTGGTCCCAAAAGATTCACCTTTTCTTGGAACAAAGATTCATCAGCTAGCTGGTGATTGGAATGCCCATGGTTTTTTGGGTTTATGGGACCAGAGCATGTATGGATGTTTGTGTATGTAGTGCATCCATGTGCAGCAGATCATTGTTTTTTGAAAGGACGCATGCGAGTTGTGCATTTCATTAGAAGAACGGCGAAAGAAACGCCAACTGTACAGAGCAGGAGCAGAGAACCCCCAAAAATAGAAATAGAAAAAAAGGAAAAGGACGTGAAAAAAGACGCGATGAAACAAGAAAGCTACTCTCGCATCAAATGCCGTCCTCCAGCCAGCGCCCAGGAAATCCTCTCTTCGTCCACCCGAAGGAGGACAGATGAAGGTGAGCACTCAACATTCCGGAAGATGCGACAAATTAGCAATCTTGTGCTCATTGGAATGTTGAAATTAAACAAGGTCATGTTCGGTTTGGTAGGAATTAATCGACTACGATTGGGATGTTGAAACTAAGTGCATGTTCGATTGAGCTAAATTCGAGGCCAATCTCTAATCCCTGCTAACACCTGCTAAACCAAACAAGCCCTATATGGCGCTCGTGGATTAGGTAGGTGCATGGCAATTGTTTGACTCGAAATAATCCAAAGTATAGTATTGTGCACCCTCAGCACACGTACGTGCGGCATACGTGCATGCATGTCTTATCACATGCAGCCGCACTAGCGAGTCAAAGTCGATGCATTGGGGGTACTCATAGTGGGAGTAGCCAGCCGGTCGGCTGGAGCGGCAGGACTGACTAAATTAGTCGACTAATTAATAAATGAAGCACTTACGGAGAGACTACCTAACAGATAACTTGCGATCAATGGATGAGTTATAAAACGACAACTCATCATATAGATAGATAGATAGATAGATAGATAGATAGATACTGGTTTCCACGACCAGGACGATATAAGTTGTTAAGTTAATCGACTTGTTAATTAAGACTAGCTATTATTATCATTCAAGCACAAGCTAGAAAGATGGCCAACTGGGTCAAAAAGTGTCTTCCAACTTGCATATGTTCCTCTCCATCTTCTTAGCCTCTTATTGTTGTTTAGCGACGAAAATGGTGACCCGCTGGAAGAAAAAGTTTGACTTCAAAACGTCTCCTACATGGAAAATGCTACTCTGAACCTGGTGGTAGATGAACATACAAAGACACGCTCTCCGAGATGGAGTAAGCTACTAATCAAATTTATTTAGCGTGTTTTTCGTTGTGCTAGCTGTAAATCATGCGATAAGTCAAAGCGTTTTAGTTCATTAAAATATCATGCATCCTATGAAAAACAAATTAAAGAGGACTAAACAATCGCACTTTCCCCCTTTTTTTGCCTCATAAGCTAACTCTGGGTGGCAAGACATACGTATAATCCTTGATGGTGAGTTGTCGCACTAACTCTAGATGGATCATGTATATCTTAATCAGATTACATCAACACGCATAATAAGATATCTGATATATAGGTGGTAGGTAGGTGCCATACTTTCATCGTTCACCACGGTCTCGCTCTTTGGAGGTGAAGTGAGCTTGATCACTCTTTCGCATTTCACTCTGACCATCGATGAAAGCGCATTTTAAAGTGTCTCTATGTAAGCAGTAACACCGTGTCAAAAAAGCACAACTATGTACAACTGCACATGATAAAAATAACCCCTCATTGTCTATTAGACATCCCGGGTGCATCCGCGGATAGGGCCCGGTCATCCCTCATTTTGCGTTCAGTGCAACTGCATACCTCAAATTTGATACATCAAATCCATATTAAAGCATGCAACACAAAAGTTAGGTACTACATAGATAACCTAAAGCTAACTACTCGTCGTCGTAGATGTAGATGACTTTCGTGCCGGATGGACTGGCCTCCTAGTAATTTCCTTATGCCTGCTGCTTCGGCTCCTTGTCTGACTCCATGTGCGCAAAGAGTGCATCGTTCTTCGCCCATGCCTGGAGGAGGAAGCGGCAGTTTGCCTCCATCTCCTCCTCTGAACGGATAGAGTCGAGGATGGAATGTTGCTCTGCAACCTCTCCAGTTGGGCAACCTGAAACTCCACTTCTGTTGATCCACCTCGCGTTTGTCCTCTTCCTCCTCCTCCAGCTACATTTCATCCATGTCCGCATACGGCGCCTGCTACCACTCCTTATTCTCCTCCTTCTCATCATCTTCCTCCTGCTCGTCCTTTTCTGGCTCCGGCGAGTCTGGAGGCACGCCGGCTGCAATCTGGGCTTCAAGCCAGGCCTGAATCTTCAAAAGGAGCTCCAACCAATACTAGAAAAAGGGCTAAAAATGAAATTGACACTAATGGCGTACAGAAGTGGTGCGCCACTACTATTTACTAATGGCGCATCACGTGAAAATACGCCATTAGTGTGTAAGACACTAATGGCGCACCAGGCACAAGGTGCGCCACTAGTAACAAAATGTTTTTTTTTCATTTTTCAAACATACTAATGGCGCATCCGGGCAAAACTACTAATGGCACATCAACAGTTGAGTGCGCTACTACTGTATTCTTTTTTTTTACTTTTTTGCAAAACTACTAATGGCGCACCGTCGCATAGTGCGCCATTACTAGTTCAAACTAGTAATGGCGCACTATGCCACGGTGCGCCATTAGTATAAAAATTATTTTTAATACTTTTTTGCAATACTACTAATGGCGCATGTATGTGTGGTGCACCCTCCCCCGCTCCACCGCCGCCGACGAGCACCCCCGCACCCGCCCCCGCTCCGCCGCCGACGAGCACCCCCCGCACCCCCCCGCCCACCGCCGCCACCCCCCACCCCCCCCCTCCACCGCCGCCGACCACCCCCGCACCCTCCCCCGCTCCACCGCCGCCGACGAGCACCCCCGCACCCTCCCCCGCTCCACCGCCGCGAGCACCCCGCACCCTCCCCCGCTCCACCGCCGCCCGACGAGCACCCCCCGCACCCTCCCCCGCTCCACCGCGCCGAAGACACCCCCGCACCCTTCCCCCGCTCCACCGCCGCCGACGAGCCACCGCATATATGTTACTCCCAAAAGCATATAAAGTTTGTCAAATTTTGAGCTATGGATATTTAGTTATGATTTAAACAAGTTTGAACATATTTAAACACAAATAAATATCAAACAGAATTTAAAATGTTGTTAACATGGCAACAAACTGCATATTATTTTTCTACATGAAATTCTGAGCATCTAGCATATGTGACATGTTATATTTGGATGCATGTATAAAAAGATATGTGCAAAGAAAAAAATTCATAAAAACAAAAATTGGGGAGCATGGGAATCGAACCCAAGACCTCCCAATGTGTGTGCTGCATGCTAACCAGTCAGGCTAGTGTGTGTGTTCTGTTTTGGATACGGTTAGGTGGAATATAACCTGAGTGCTCGAACTGTAATAAAAAATTTGTACTAATGGTGCACCTGGGGGTGGTGCACCATTGCTGTCGTCGTACTTATGGCGCACCAGGGGGAGGTGCGCCATTGCTAACCATCCCCCCACTCCACCTGTTCCCCTCTGGCCTCCCTCCCTCCCTCGCCAGATCCCCCACTCGACCTAACCTCGCCGCAGCCGCCCACGCGCCCCCGCCGCCTCCCTCTCCCCTTCGCCGCCTTCCCCCGAGCGCCGCCTCCCTCGCCTCGGAGCCGCCCCACCCCGAGTTCCACCAGGAGAGGAGGCCCCACGTCCACCAGGAGAGGAGGCCCGTGACCTCCCCGCCGTCTATCCCCGCCTCCCCCAAGCTCGCCGTCTCCGCCCTCTGTCGTCTCCGCTCCGGCCACCACCTCATCGTGGTCAGGTAACCCTCCTCCCTCTGCCTCTCTTCTCCTCTCTTCCTCCTCTCCTCCCTCCCGGCCATGCCCTCTTCTTCTCTCTTTTGCTAGGTTTAGGTCAAATCCCTCTCGAATTTAGGTCAAATTAGGTTCGAAAAATTGTGGGACTAGTGCCTAGCAAACATGAATAATTAGTACTCCATGTGCATTGGAGTACTTGGTACCTGCAAGATTTGGACACACTGAAAAAATGCACTGGACATACTGAAGAAAATTTTTGTGTCCAGTAAGATTAGAGAAAAATTTGTGCTAATGGTGCGCTGGTAGAACGCGCAATTTTTGTTAGTTCGTTGCCATGTCATGATAGGACATTCAGTTGTTTCTGTTGTTCACAATGCTTTGAATTTGTGTGCCAAAGAGAGTTTTCTCTGAAATTTGTTGTTCACAATGCTCTAATGGTTTGTCAGTGAATGGTGGTGCAATGGTGGCCTCTGTTTCAAATATTTCAGCAATTACTTGACCATAAATAAAAAAAGAAGATTTGGGGATGGTAACTCCTGTGTGGTTTCTATTAAATTTAAAATAGTGAGGGTGTCATTTTCATCCATTCATCTCTTTCTCTAGCTTGTCTAAAAGTTATGTTTACAATATTGCTGCATTTTCTAGAACAGCCACCACACTATAATATTTCATAAGATGATGATATAGTTAAGAATATTACTTAAGGTATGATTCTGAATATTGTTGTCCACAATGTCTTATCGCCAAACGCTTATCCATTTAGGAGCCATGGTCATAAGCAGTCTGCTTGAGGGTAGTCTTCCACAACATATGAAATTTATCCATCTAATGTAGTCAATAGATGTTGTCAAGTGATTGTGTCATGGTTTTGGTTCTGTTTTTAAAAAGGAAAGCCAGTTGTTCAGGCTTCAAGAAAATATTTTCTCAGAATATTACTGCTAAGCCCAAGCTTGTTAATCATGTAACTTGAGAAAATTATTGGAGTAGATCAAATTCAGCCATTATAATGTTTGATGCCTGCATCAACACTTCTCTGTACTGCATGCGGTTGTTATAGTTGAGGGTCAAAAGTAGAGGTTAACTTTAACATGATTCGCTAGTGCTTTCATCACTTGTGTGGAGAAGGAGAAGAACAATGAGAACTAAACTATGTCAGGTATGTTAGATCTCCAAAATGATATATATATATATATATATATATATATATATACTCTTAGTTACCTATTTATCTCTAATATGCTTAGTTTTCTATAGGTTAGCTCCAAAATTACTTATGTTAGCACAAAATGATCAAGTTTACATAGTAAGCTTATAGTCTTCTTCTTATTCTTCTTCTTATCCAAAATGACATATGTTAGCTTCATTTTACCTAAGTTGGCTCTAATATGCTAACTTAGAGCTTATATGCTTAGTTTCCTATAGGTTAGCTCCAAAATTACTTATGTTAGCATAAAATGATCAAGTTTACATAATAAGCTTATAGTCTTCTTCTTATTCTTCTTCTTCTTTTTCTTATTCTTCTTCTAGTCTTCTTCTTCTTCTTCTCTTCTTCTTCTTCTTCTTCTTCTTCTTCTAACTTCTTGTTTATCATTTTGCATATTTGATTTAATTCACAGAAGCTTGCATGGATGGAGTGCTTCTTTTCTATTTGTGTTTTTATTTTGTATCAATGTGAAACTTTTGTGAATTGATGGATAACGGTGTTGAATGAACATTGTGAAACGTTTGTAATATGTAACGATGGAACTATGTGTTGGCTATGTATGTATATATGATGAAACTTGTGTGTTGGATATGATCTGGTGGACGCAGGTAACATCGTTACATATGGCCCCCTGTATGTAAGCTAAGCAGATCTGTGTTGTATGTTATCTCTAATATTTTTTAACCTGTGAAAATATCAGAAATGAAAAAAAAATCCCTAATATTCATACTAGTGGCGCACCACACAAGACACTAATGGCGCACTGTTATAATCACACTAATGGTGCATCACCCAACAGTGCGCCATTAGTATGCCAAAGCACATGGTTAAATATGGCCCCCTGGGAGGCATACTAATGGCGCATGGTGTTCTATACTAATGGCGCACTGCTCGGTGCGCCATTAGTATACCAGATACTAATGGCGCACCGGTTGTGCGCCATTAGTAAGAAATACTAGTGGCGTGATACTAATGACGCACCAGCACTGCGCCATTAGTGGGAAAAACTGGTGCGCCATTACTAGCCCTTTTCGTAGTAGTGAACCGGCTCTAGCATGGCGTAGGTGGTGATCTGCTGTCGTCCATGACTACCAGCGGGTGGGGAGTTCCAAGCAGATTGGATTGGAAGGTGGAAATGAGCCGATCTAGGGTTGGGGTGCTGCCATTTGGCTTAAATAGACGGATATGGAGTCTCCAGCAGCGTGCGAGAGCGGCAGCATGAATGCATCCTCAGTGCACCCTGTGTTTAGGCATGTGTCTGTGTGCGTACAGTCCGGCAGTCTGGTGTGGCGGACACCCCCGGATGTGTCCGAGCCTCCTTATATCTGCCCTAGATATGAGCTGGATATGAAAGGCGTTGGTCGGCCTGCATGTATAGGATCAGTAGGAGGTGTCTGTGTGGATTGCAATTTTGTGATCAGACCGTCCACCGAATGTATAGGGTTTTTTAATGAGCCCGGTTATATATTCTCTTAGTAGGGACATGCCACTTACTCCTACGGTCACTAGCTAATGGCTAGATTTTACCGCACTTTCTTACTGTCCATACAACACTCTGAAAACACACTGGCAATGTTTTCACATTTTAGAAAATAAGTGTGGACATGGTTCATAGCATTCTATCTATTTTATATGCTAAAGGAAGAATACGGGTTAATTATGCTACCAAACGTCACAACAATCAGAAACATCCAGCAGTTGTTTTGATACATAGAAAAAGCACAACCATTTGATATTCTTAATACCCTTTCACCATTAAACTTGATTAAAATTACCCACCTATGTCATGATGTATGTTTTTTACATTCTCCTCTAAAACCTAAACTGATTATTCCCCAACTCAGCCATTATTCTCCCAGCTCAGCCACACGTACGTTCCTCCACCTGTCGATCCTCCGCCTCAACTACGCCCCCTCCATGGGCCCACCCTACGTTCTATGGTCCACCTCTGGATCCTCCGCCTCTCTGCACACTTGTCCTCCGTCGGGCCTCCCCATATAAGTAACAGCACATGGGTTTGTACTCCCATAACCCTGCTTCAGGTAGCAATGCCCTAGCTCAGGTTTAGTTGTTTGTCATTGATATAGATGTGTTAGAGTTGTGTCATATATTGTGTACAACGTAGATTACAGTTAAACTTGTAGTTCTACTGTGTCTATATGATATGGAGTCGTATTCTAGTAGGACACTTGTATCCTAGGCCTCTCATATACAACAAAGGTAGACACACAGTGTAACCTAGGGGGGGGGGGGGGGGGGGTGAGGTATTGTGACGGTGTCACGGGGTGCCGTGCCCGTAGTCAAGCCCCGTGGATGTTGCCATATCCGTAAACCTCGTCAAATCTCGGTGTCGTGCCTCGTGTGATTGCTTGATTCTCAGATGATCGACTATGTGTCTTAGATTTATTCTAATAAATGATATCATGAGCAAGGTTATGCGGAGGTCGCATGAGTTGATCCATAGGAAGGTTTGATGTATTAATCAGTATCGTCTGCACAGGAAGTTGCCCTAGAGCAATTGGTGTGTGCGGTTGAGATCGATTGGAATACGTCACACGTTCGCAATCTCGATGAGTTGTGGAGATCGGATCGTGATGGCCGTGCAGGCGGCAACCAAGGCAGTGAAGAAGCCAGGCGGCTGAAGCCGGGGCGAGCGACGCACGGTGCGTGCTGGCCCAGCGGGGCTAGCTGGTGTGTGTAGCGGACAGACGGAAGGTTGGCTAGGCGTGCTACACGGCAGGGCTCCGGTGCAGGTCCGATCGACTCAGGGATTTGTTTTGAAAAAAAGAGGATCGGGTCCTTTGTATTTGACGTGGAAGAGGCACAGCAGATCAATTCGAGCCGAGGCAAAAAGACTATCACGTTGTGCATCCATTGGAATTAGTATCAGGCTTTGGCAAAGCAAGTTGCACTAGCTGCAGGAGTCGAGCCAAAGGAGCAAATCACGTGAAGGACAAAATTTTGGTGGGTTGCTACTAGTGCATGGAGGCGAGACTGCGCTGGGTTTTGCTCATGTATTTTGGCATCGCGGGGATAGCTCACATATTTTTTTTCACACAGTCAGTCATACATATAACTGTATGGTGCCAAGGGGTACCATGTTTGAGATGAAGAAGTTCACGGAACTGAAACCTTGGGTTATGGCAGATACAGATGAAAGTTCTATTGGCACAATAGAGATGTTTGAAGGCGTTGCGGGAAGTGAATGCAGCTAAGTGTAGGGGAAGGCGAAAGAAAACAAAAAAAAATTGGTACAGTGAGCACACCCATGATCACTATGGAGACTGCATACAAGGTTTGATCTGATCATTACCGACTCGTAGCGCTGCGGAAGTTGAGTAGATGTACATCGTCGGTGCAGATCCCTGCAGATAGGATTTACAACCTCCCAACCGCGAGGATAGACTCCCACGTCGGACAGCCCTTTGGGAGACGGTCAGACAGTCTCTCAGACGATGTCACGGACAACCCTTCAGAAGGACCATCGAAACTCGAACGGTAACTCGGACAACCCTTCGGGAGGACCCTCGAATAGCCCCTCGGGCAAAAGATCGAACCTACGACCTCTCTACGGTATTGCACATATACGATGTCAGCTATCCGGCAGGGCTTCGCCAGCCAGAACTAGTTCCCATCGAAACCCAGACAACCTTTCGGCTCTACGAAACTATTTCGTGGGGAGGGAGAGAGAAGGCCAGATCATTGCATGCATTTGTATGTTAGAAAAGGAGTGAGTTTGGGTAGCCCCCTCCACCCCTATTTATAGGCCAAGCCCAAGGGGTAGAGGACAATTGGAATTACCAAAATGCCCTCAAAGGTGGCTTCCCAAAGAAGCTACCAAAACGTGTTTCCACTATTGATGAAAATATTTTTCCGCGACCTTTAAATCCGAAAATATTTCTGTAGGTCTAGAACATTTCTAGTACCCACTAAAATAATTTTGAACGCTTTTCGAAACATTTCTGGATCAATGATTTTCATCAGAGAAAAGCAAACAAGAATGTGTTTTAACTATTCATGAAGACAATTTTTTGCATCCATTAAATCCAAAAATATGTATGTGAGTTTTTAACTAGTTCTGCCTCTTTTCTTTTGCCATCAATGAGGATTGCACGATGGCAGAGTTCTATGCAGCTGCTGATTGGTCTGACATGTTCCATATTCCTCTCTCGCCAGAAGCGTTCGAGGAACTTCAATCAGTGCTTGCATTTAAACCGGAAGGGCTTAATCTCTCGGATGCAGCTGATTCTTGGAATTATGTTTGGGGACAAGCGTATTTTCCCAAAAATATTATATGAGCACTGCCATAAAGATATTGTTGCGCCACCTCCATTTGCATGGATATGCAAGTCAAAGCTACACATGAAACTTCAAGTCTTTATGTGGTTTTTGTTGGCAGACAGGCTGAATACTAGGAATATGTTCATGAGACGGCACTTTAACACCAATGATGGTTTCAACTGCGTCCTTTGTGATTCTGGTGTGGAAGAAACTATTGAGCATTTAATTTTTACATGTCCTTTCAGCTCATCTTGCTGGACGAAAGTGGGTATTGCTTGGAACTTGAACTATTCCAGAATAGAAGCCATCCAATCTGCCAAAAGGTCTTTTAACAGAGAACTCTTCTTTGAATTTGTGGGTATTGTGGCCTGGAATATCTGGAAGGAGAGGAACAATTATATATTCAGACATATAACCTAAGCAGATCTCCTTTGGCTCAAATTTACAGTGGACAAAGCTCATTGGGATTACATAACTTTATTTGCCCTCTCTTTGTAATTTAGTCCCCTCCACTGATCTCTTCAGATACTCACCCTTTTTTGATCTAGCTTCTCCAAGTTTACACTTTGTTCTTCCTTCCTTGAGGGCTTTCCCTCAAGAACATGTACATATTATGTAACTCTATTTTGATTTAATACAGCACAGTAGGAGCCTCTCCTACTGTTTTCAAGGTAAAAAAACTAAAATAATTTTGGACACGTGCCGAAACATTTTTAGATCTATGATTTTCATCAGCGAAAAGCAACAAAAGCGGTCCAGGCAGCTCCAGAACATTTCGGGTATTTTCCCCAGAAAAATCCCAGAAGTTCCAAGAACAATTTTGGCACCCTCCAAGAATTTCTAGGCATGTGCCGAAACCAATTTGACTTAATGGTATACTCTGAAACAACTTTTCAGTTTTACAGAAACACTTCCGGTGTTCTCTCTCCAGAATTCTTCCGTTGTCTTCGAAACTTTCTCTCAGACTCTCTGTCAAGTATTCAGCAGATAGATGACCCTTAAGCATGTGACCCTATAGGTTTCGTGAAGTATAGACATGACCGAAACACTTTCCAATCAATGATCAACATTGGAGCCGTGGACACACATATTGACCCCCTATACCCACACGAATAATTACTCGAGTGAACCTCGAGTTGCCGTGTGTTATTCCTGTTGCTTCATGATATATTACAAACAGTCGAGGTGAGATGTGTCGGCATCCCCATAGATCAATAACTGGTCCACTATGACAGGTACCTTGTTACCGGTTTTGTTCTCTTTTCTCGTTTCCGTGTTTCGGCATCCCTGTGATCAAATGATATTGTGTCTGCCAGATGATGATGGATACCTTAAAACCGAGAGGGCCCGAGAATATCTCTCCATCGTCGGTGGAGCAAATCCCAATCTCAAGCTATCTCATTCCTTGTCATACTTTTCCGTGAACCTGTAAGCCGCGGAATAGCCACCCAATTACAGATGACGTTTAACAAACCCCAAGTTCACGAAGCAAGTAAGAAGGAACTCGATACTATCATGGTCTAAGGAATTATGCAAACATTAACTATCTTTGTGTTATTAACCATTAACTTCTGACAAATGTGTCTCATAGCGTAACATCAATTTGGGTCGATTCTCCACAAGTGTTCTTCCAACATTGTGCCCTCAAAGTTGCTAGCATAGACATGTCCATGATCAGGAAAACATGATCATCATGCAACACTTGAGCTTGTCTTAGAGGCATGCCTAGAATACATTTTACCGTTTAATATACCACACGTGCAAATGATTTTCCCTTCGAGCCTCGTGTTATTGCAGACTCGAGAATCATTGCAATTATAGCATGGAACATAAACTTTAATTACAAACTTGGAGATAGAAAATAACTCTTATTACTGCTTCTAGGGCATATCTCCTACACTAAGATGAAATTATCATGTGATGGATGGAAATTCTCAGAAGACGATTTGGGAGCCTCGAGCGTGTCAAGGCGTTGGACAAGTTCGGCTGGGTCAGACTAGATAATCAGATGGATCGACACAAGTCGATTGGTACAGAAAACGATGGTGGGATGGGCGACGATGACATAGGAGCGTGATGTTGATAGTGACCGACTACTAGGGCATGGAAACACGTGACACTGGTCCAAGGGCTTGTGTGTCTTCGATAAGACTATGGCACGGGGTGGATTCAAGGTTGTGTATACATGGAGCTTGAAGTCGATGTGGCACGGGGTGGGCTGATCATCTACTATGGAGTCATGTTGAAGGTGGAGCTGGAGTCTAATGGAAGACTTCACTCGGTGTTGATTGAGCGTCTACGACGTAAGACATCAGAGAATGAAAGCCTATTCAACGGGGAAAAAACAAACAACACGTACTTCGGACATGAGCCTAATGGTCTGATGGAAGCGTGAAACTCGTCATCGGTCGATGATGATTGGTGGTACTCTCAAGTGGGGGTTGAGTGGTGTGGGTTCGCGACCCTTCAGACTCGACCAGGAAAGCAGAGGCTCGACGTAGTAATAGCGGCGAGGCGTACGGTATGCATGGACATGGAGACAGGCAGGGCTCTGGTGGTCATACATGTGGTGAGACAATTGCGAATTTGACTCGAGATGACTACAAGCAATGGTGAAATTCTCTCAAGTTTCAGACAGTCGTTCAAGGAATAGCGACGATGTCGAGTTCACGTAACTCTTATGTGTGACACCCAATATGTGAGTTATTCATGTCCACGCAGCTCCATGATCAGTGTGTGAAGGTATTAAACGGATACTTTGAAAGTTAAAGCACGTACTAGATTAATTTTACTCGAGCGTTGACTGTAGTGAAGAAAATAAGGGCCATAAGCTCAAATCCAAGGGACGAGCAGGGGCCAGAGCACCCCCCCCCCCCCCCCAAAAAAAAAATTCTCATGTATGCATTAAAAAAGGTTCACGAAGGCCCGTTAGAAAAGGACCACTAGCGTCCATAATACAAAGAAGCCTCTGATCTTATCTCCTGGAGCTGCGTAACTGCTTTCTCCAGTCCATGATTAGCGTCACATGCATGAGATTAGGAGCAGCTGCCGCCGTCGTGTGCCCTTGCGGCCTTTGGCGCATGTCTGCCTCTGATCTCCATTCTCTGCCGCTGATGATCTGATTTATGTGGCGAGTCAGCGACGCAACCAGCACCTACTTCAGTGCTTCAGCCAGCGAAATAGCAGGGTTTTTTTTTTGCGGGGGGCGAAATAGCAGGTTAACATATCATACTATACTACTTCGCAAAAAAAAACATATCATACTATACTGATCTCTCCCTGTCTCCCATTGTCATCTCATACAGTGTTGAAACAATAATTAGATTTTTAGTTTTTTCGTTTTGTGATTTGAGATGCTATCAAGAATTCATATCTTGAACATGTCCTAGAAATAATCATGATGCAAATTATCTTCTACGAGTTCCTATTTTTGATCCAAAAAGAAATTTAAAAGAAATATGATGAGCATATGCATTATAGCTAATTCTGAAATTAAAATTCCTCAACTATGAAGAGAAAAGGCGCTGCTAAAGACCATTAAGATTACGACAATTGTAACTTCCGAACGTTCCTACTTTCGCAATAGATACGAACGACTCGATCCAGAGCGAGCAAGCGATTCCCGCTCGCTTTCAGCGCTCACAAAAAATCAGCGGCGATGGGAATCGAATCGAACCTCCCACCTATAGGCTGGGCTCTCTCTCGAGTAACCACCTTAACTGCTGCAGTTGGGTGAATAGGAATAGAAAAAAAATCCATTTTACTACCCTAAATAAAGTGTGTGGTTCACTTTACCTCCTGATCTATTTTTCCGCTTCTTTTACCCCCCAAACAAACCCAAACCGAACAAAACACCCCCCTCCGGCTGGTTTTTCTCCACCCACTGCTGATGTGGCACTAGTCAACGGCGGTTTTGACCTGGGTGGGGCCCCCTTGTCAGGTTTTTTTTCCTCTCTCTTTCTCTCTCTCTCCAACCGAAGGCGACTGCGAGCGGCGGGGAGCGCCTCCTCGCGACGGCGACAGCCCCAGCCACGCCGAGCTCCCGCAGCGCGAGCGCCTGCTGGGCCCCGCCGAGGCAGACGGCGCAGGAGGACGGCCCGAGGAGGCCGTCGGCGAGGTGCCGCCCGAGCACCTCGGCGTGGAACTCCACCGCCTCACGCCACTCATGGCTACCCAGCCACGCCTCCGGCGACCCCGCGGCCGCCGTGGCCTAGGCGTGGGTCCTCCTCCCGACAACCGCGGTGACAGGGAGCTCGGCTCCACACCCCTCCCTGGCCATGCCTCTCCGTCTCCCTCGCGTGCATGTCACCGCGCCCGCCTGCTGCCGCTACTGTCACTGACCGCTGTCGCGCCGCTACCGACTCTGCTCTAGCGCTGCTGTTGACTCCCGCTGCGCCCGCTCGCCATTGCCAACCGCGACCTGCTCACGCCCTTCCATGGCCTCGCCTCCCCATGCCGCTGCTCTCGAACGACCGCGCCAGTTGCTGCTCGAGGCTGCGCTGGCGCTCACTGAACTTGCCCAGCGCTCCTCTTCCCTCGCATGTGCCCGGGCCGCCTGCGTTGCTCTGCTGCCGTAGCGCCCCGCCCGCGCAGCCCTGCTCCGGCACCAGCCCTCGTGGCCCCGTTTCGGTGGCCCTGCTGCGCCCACTGAGCCTTCCCTTCCGCTCGCGCCCACCCTGGTACCCGCCCGTGCCTAACTGCGTCGGCCCGCGCCCGCCACTGCCTGGCCTTGACTGCTTCGCCCAGCTCACCCCCCCCCCTCTCTCGCCACTCCTCCAGCCGGTCGGCCTCGCCACGCCCTGGCCAGAGGCTGCGTGCGGGCTGAGTGGCCGCCGGCCCAGCCTCAATTAGAGAGAGAGAGAAAAAAACCTGACAAGGGGGCCCCACCCAGGTCAAAACCGCCGTTGACTAGTGCCACATCAGCAGCGGGTGGAGAAAAACCAGCCGGGGGGTGTTTTGTCCGGTTTGGGTTTGTTTGGGGGTAAAAGAAGCGGAAAAATAGATCATGGGGTAAAGTGAACCACCCACTTTATTCAGGGCAGTAAAATGGACTTTTTTCATAGGAATATATTAGATGCTTTTTGTACCGTGCCGCTGATTCCTGTCAGGAAAAAAAACAAAAATCTGAAATTTGAACCTGGGTCATTAGGGAATTTAGTAGAGTCCCATTAACACCTCACCTAAATTGCTTTAGTGTCCATTTGTGGAGAAACCAACCTTTTCAATGCAATAAAAGAAACGTTTACAAAAATCTATTATCCGTTTAGTTCTTTTCCTACATTTCTCTAGGGTATCATTCACGTGATAAAGATAGCTTGATATGTCTTGCGACACTCTAACGCGATTGTTGGTTGGATTAAAGACAATCCTAATTTTTAAGTGCACTCAATTGTGGTAACAAAATCTATTTTTCTATACCTGTGATCCTATTGTTTTTGCGTAAAATTATCATGCATGATAATTAACTTTGATACATTTTTGTATACATGTGATACATGTTTGAAATAGGTAAACCAACAATCAGACTTGGCATCAAGGACCAAAGATTTTATCGATTACTTCTCTGTATATAACATGGTAATATGCGCACCATGGACCTGATAACTTATGTACAAATACCACGGTAAGTTTGATCAATGAAAATGTTTGTTCAAACATACCGCCGGTAACTTCTGTGTAAACTGCATGATAATCTATGTATGACAAACCTGATAACATACATGCAAACATCGTGATAATGTTCATCTAGAGAAATAAAAGTTGTTGCAACATACCTCTGGTAACTTCTCTGTAAATAACATGATAATATATGCACGACAGACATGGTAACTTCACTACAAATACCACGATGCCTTTGACAATGAAACGAGTTTCTTTAAACATACCCCCGGTAATTTCTGTGTAAATTGCATGATAACTTACGTACCACAGACCTAATAACTTATGTACACACACTGATTACTTTGACTCGGAGAAATAAAAGTTGTTCCAACATACCTCCGGTAACTTCTTTCTAAATTTATATGCACCACAAGCATAATAACTTATGAACAAAACACCACTGTAACTTCGGCCGATGGGGGGAGGGGGGTGCTGTAATATATACCGGTAACTTATTCGTAAATAACATGATAATATGCATAGCACAAACATGATAACTTATGTATGAACACCGTGGTATCTTTGACCTGAGGAGAAAACGATGTTGAAAACATACATATGGTAACTTCCGTGTAAATAACATGATAATATATGCACCGTAGACATGATAACTTATTTACAAAACACTACGGTAACTTTTGCCCATGAAAAAGGTTTGTTCAAACATACCCCGATAACTTCAGTGTAAACTGCATGATAACTTACGTACCACACACATGATGACTTATGTACCATGGAGCAAGGGATTGTTTAAAGGACATACACTCGATAACTTCCGTGTAAATAACATGGTACTATATGCACTGTATATGTGATAACTGGCGCATTGACACCATGGTAACTTTGACCCTGGGGTGGGAGCTAGAGGAGGAACTTCTTTGATAACATACCCCCTCCCGATAACTTTCGTGTAAATAACACGGTAATATACGCACCGTAGACTTGATAGCCCACGTACAAGCACTGTGATAATTTTGACCTCGGGGAACGAAGTTGTTTGAAAACATACCATTGATAACTTATGTGTAAATAGCATGGTAATGTACGAACCACAAACACGGTAACTCACGCACAAACACCACGGTAACTTTGCCCTGAAAAAAGTTCTTGAAAACATACCCCGATAACCTATGTGTAAATATCATGATAATATACACACATCCGAGGTGATAACTTACTTAGCCCATGCATGGTAATTATTTGGACGAAAAAGTCGTCGGGATATATCAAAATGGTACCTAGTTTCGTAGGTCTTGTCGAGACGCAATTATTATGTGAAAACGATTTTTCAATTGGATTGAGAGTTTGAGCTATAACACATCTCAAAGTTTTTGAAATATGAAGAATTTATGATGACATTAATTTTTCCCCTCTAATGCATGCATGCATGCATGCATCTGCATGTGAAGGGATGATTGAAGAAACTGTTTTTATACCTGACAATTTATGTGTAAACAACGTGATAACTTATGCACAACTGAAATGATAACTTACATAGAGAGCGTGGTAACATTTTACCTGAAAAAAAGTCATTGAAACATACCAACATGAGATCTAGTTTCGAAGATCTCGTCGCGACGAATTTTTAATGTGAAAACAGTTTTTCAATCCGGCCGACGGTTTGAGCTACAAAACATTTTGAATTTTCAGTTTCTCAAAATATTCTGCTAACATCATCAATTTTATTTTTTCTGCATGCATGTAATTAGGAGAGACTAATCTATTTTCATGCATACATGCAATGGTATAAAGTGTGTTGCGCAGCTTGTTTCTCCGGGAGAAAGGTGAGAAGGATTGTTCGGACCTATTTAATAGGCACGAACGTTTGGAATATATCACGGTCCTTCAGATTAATTGGTTTTCTAAGCAGATTGGTTTGAATTCTCGACATACTGATTGTTAATGAGGCTCGTGTGCACGTTCTCTATAATTATGTTTTGCACTGGATTTTTTTTCCTACTTGGCTTGGCCCCCCCTATACCCAAATCCTGGCTTCAGATCGGCATGGCGCCTCATAACTGAAGCACTATGCTGGCTCCGAGCATACACGATGTCGCGCCTCACACGGGAAGCCATCCGCACTTGGTATCCAACGGAGCAGTCTCCTATACCATTGGAGAACCCCACAACATTGAGCTGCCACAACCCAAACCAACATTGGCCATTGGCATTGAGCAGCCATCGGGCATCTCCTCCAAGCCGATCTCCAAATCTAGATAAAAGACCCGCACATATCAAGGACGTTTTTCACAGGTCAAAACAACAATCTTGTGCTCATTGGAATGTTGAAATTAACCAAGATGTTCGATTGAGCTAAATCCCCTGCCAATATTTTTAACCAATTCTAACAGCAGCTAAATCAAACAAGCCCTTGCCAATATATACATTATGCATCTTGTTCCAAATATCTTATGCACTTTCGCTGGCTTTGATGATGGATGGATAACATATATTATCCTTGTCCCAAAGATTCACCTTTTCTTGGAACAAAGATTCATCAGCTAGCTGGTGATTGGAATGCCGATGGTTTTGGGTTTTGGGGACCAGAGCATGTATGGATGTTTGTGTATGTAGTGCATCCATATGCAGCAGATCATGGTCAAATTAACATTCTTGTGCTCATTGGAATGTTGAAACTAACCAAGATCATGTTCAATTGACCTAAATCCCCTGCCAATCTTTTTAATGCATTCTAACAACAGTTGGTAATAGGGGGATGAAGATGCCCATCTCAGTTGAATTCAGGAGGAAGAGAATTGAAATTTGTGAAGTTAAGTAAAATATTTGTAGATTTTTTTGTAGATCTAGCACTTCATGCACATATACACACGTAAGTGTGGCATACATGCATGCATGTATGATCACATGCAGTGCACTAGCTAGTGAGTCAAAGTAGATGCATGAGAGGTACTTAGGTCGAGACAGCCTAACCGATAACAGGCGATAGATCGGTTATAAAACGATAACGCACCATAGATCGATAGATAGATGCCGCTTTTTCCGGGACCTGCAAGATATACTTTGTTAAGTTAATCGGCACCTAAGACTAGCTAGTAGTATCATCCATGCACAGGCTAAAAAGATAGCCTATTGGGTCAAAAGGATCTTTCAACTTGCATATGTTCCTCTCAATCTTCTTAGCTCCTTATTGTCGTTTAGCGCCGAAAATGGCGACCGGCGGGAGAAAACAATTTGAATTTAAAGCTGCAACTTTATGTGCTCATACGGGGCTATATATATGATTGACTATATATACATGAACACGCTCTCTCAAATGGGACAAAAGCAATTCATCAAATTTATTTAGCGTGTTTTCTAGTGCAAGCTGCAAATCACACGATAAATCAAAGTGTTTTTTTTTGTAAGATACTATAGATCCTATGAAAAAGAAAATAAAGAGGATAAAAATTCAGACTTTTTGTTTTGTTTTTCTCTTCACAACCTAACTCTGAATGGTAAGATATGCGATCCTCGATGGTGAGTCGTCGCACTAGCCAACTCTGGATTGATCTTAATTAACTAGATTACCTCAACACATATAATAAGATCTCTGATATATATGTGATAGCTAGGCACGCCCACTTTGATCGTTTTCCCTATGGTCTTGATATTTGGTGGTGATATGAGGCTAGTAGAGAGTAGTGCTTTCTCATTTCACTTTCACTTTTGAAAAAAGCACATTAAAAAAGGAGATTCAAATCATGTCTCTGTTTAGTCTTAACATGTGTCAAAAGCACAACTAAATGCGTGATTGTCTCTCATTGTGCATACATATATGCACTTGTTTAGTTTTTTGAGGGGATGCACTTGTTTAGTTACTAGCGCCATGCCACTTACTCCTTACTCCTTAGTGTCACTAGCTGCCTGATAGCTAGATTATACCGGACTTTCTTCCTATCCACACACCATTCTGAAAGCACACTAGCTTTTTCTGGAAATTCAGTACACCGCCTAGTTCTTAGTCATTTGTTTCGCGGATATTATTTCTATGGCTAGTTTTCACATTCCAGATAATTAACCAAGGCCATGTTTATTAAGCATTCTACAAAAAAGCAATATTTCCTATATGTTCCAGAAAAGCAAGGACATAAAGCAAAATTTTGGTTACAAACCAAAAATATATATAGAATGGAACAGAACAAAGTTTTCTGGCGGATCACAAGCAAAGACGGGATTTTCCATATACGTACAAGCATAAGTTTCTTTTTAATTTAATTTGTTCTATATGGCCTCCGACCTGATCATATACACGTTTTGTCCAGTTCAATCTAGAGCACACAATCCTTCCCCTTGTCTCATTCCCCGAATAGCATACATTATTATTTTCCTGAAATTAAAACTTACCCAAATGCTAAAATCCGACATCAGATTTTTAGAGGTTGCCGGCGAATTTCCTCTCGACCACTGGATTAAGGGCACGAATCTCGAAGAATGGACAGCACACAGGTCAGCACTGGATTTCTTTGGGTAAAAGGTTGTATCACCGTGAACGCTATCCTCTTCACCCGCCACATGCGTCTCTCCTCCACTTATCCACTTTTCCCTCACATCACCCATGCCGCTCCACTGCCAATCCGAATGTAAGGCGGAGGACGTGCCGCCTGCTCGCCCGTGCTATCGCGGCGGGCGTCCAGGTAGACAACGAGCACTAGGCTGTTGGGCTTCGGGTCCGCAAGACCGGCTCAAGGTGTCGTCGTCAGAGTTGAGTGCTGCCTGCTCACCCATGCCACTACAACGGGTATCTAGGCCGCCTCCATCTACGGGCTCCTAGCCATAGTCGAGCGGCTCGCTTCATGACAATTCGAGGCTGCCGCTGCGAGCTTCTGGTTGAATCGCCCTCGATGCAGCTACCTCACCTTTGATGCGGCTGCTTGTACTCATCGCATTCTGTGGCTGCCCTTCCATCTAATGCGGCTCTCATCCTTGTTAGCAACTGTGGTTGCAGCTGTGGGCTACTCGTTTCCTTTGATGCGGCTTCTTGTCATCCCCGCATCCCTCACTTGAGATGATAGGGTAGTCATCCTCGTCCCCTCCATTGTTTAGGTCTTGACCTCGCCTCTCTCTCGTCGTCGCCGCAGTCGGTTGCTTAATATTGACTCTCTTCCTTGCCTCATGTAGTACGTTGCGGTTGGCCACGCAATTTGGAGGTAAGATCTTTGGAGCCCAAATTTCCTGCAATTCGTGTTAGTAGGCTCATGGAAAATTTTGCCAGTAAAGCATATGACAAATATGAACCATATCTACCCATATGTCTAGTATCACCAATCCATAAACTTGGCATATTTCTCACACCATTTGTGTCAATTCAAATGGCTAATTTATGATTATTATTAAGGTAAAAACATGATAATGAATTTATGCGCACTCATTTACCACGATCTGGATGGCAATTGTTTCTAATTTTGCTATGTGTACATCACATACAATTATTTTTAACTTGCCATCATGAAGAAAACAAAAAAAATATCTTAAATCCATGTGAAAGATCACAAAAAATTTCTGAATTTGCTATCATGTATGGATATTTTTTCGTAATTTTTTCCATGCCAATAGTACGAGACATTTTCCTATAATTTCCATGTGTTGCAATTTGTTTCCCAAATTTCCATAATGTGCAGAATATTTTTTTGTGACATGTCAAGTGTTTGGAGTGATCCCTTTGTATCCTGGCAAAATATGAACATGCTTTACCCAAATCATGGCAAACTTTAATTTTCCTTGATCCCACGACAATTGATTCATTTGGCATGTCTCCAATTTTTTCCAGGGAAAATTTACTTTTTCAGGAAATCTGATGGTCAAATTCATATACCTGGATGACAAATTTGTAAAAGAAAATATGTCAAAGTATTTCCTTCAAATTAGTATGGCATACTCTTTAGTAGTATATCATTGCAATCTTATTTCGTTGCAACAAGGAAAAAAATTACTTTTTATGGTTCCATGGCAATTTAAGTTCATGGAGCTTAAAAAAAGTAGTTTGTGGATCATGGCATATTTCTTATGGGACCATGGAAATTTAAGTTCATGGAAATCGTATGGGATCATGACAATTTTCTTTCTTTGCAGCATGGCAAAAAAATTTTAAAGAACCATGGCAATATAATTTCAGGGAGCATGGAATTATGGATCATGAAAAACTAAAATATTTGCAACATGGCAAAATATTACTCCCTCCGTTCCGAATTACTTGTCGCAGGTATGGGTATATCTAGATGTATTTTAGTTCTAGATACATTAATTTCTACGATGAGTAATTTGGAACGGAGGGAGTACTTTTTATGGGACCATGGCAATTTAAGTTCACGGAGCATGGCAAATGCAGTTTATGGATCATGGAAAATTTATTTTGGTGCAACATGGAAGAAACAAATTTTTATGGGACCACGGCAATTTCAGTTATGGAGCACGACCAATGTAGTTTATGGATTATGACAATTTTACTATATGGACCATAGCAGACTTTTTTGCAAATTTTCTATTCCGTGGAGCTTGTCAAATGTAGTTTACGTATCATGGAAAATTCAGAGTGTGAATCATGAAAAACTTAGTTTATGGATCATGGTTTATAGTACATTTTCCATCCAAGTTGCCCTGGACCATGGCAAAAGCTTTGAACTCTGAGTGTTTTCTCGTTTAATACCATCGCCACTTTACATGTGTATGTTGTTTTTCTACATTTTACCTGAGAAATTTTTTTTTATATTCTACGGAAAATTCGTTGAGCATACCATGGAGTTTTCTAATCGTGTCATGGTAATTTCACTATGCTTTACTTTTCTGGTTGCATTTAAGGAAAATGCATGTAAATTTGTGTAGTTGAAAGATGGCAAACTGAAGAAAAAAAATCATCCATTGACATCGCCTTCTTCAAAAACAAACTATACATGTCCAATGGAAAATATTGCAGGAAATATTTTTGTTCAATTATATATGTTCATTTATGTGATTTATTTTTGTTTTTCATGATATCATGGAAATTAAAGAATTTTTGAACTGTCTTCTTTTTCTATATTCAAATGGCAAATTTACATTCTATATTTTGGGGACTGTATTTTTCTTTTTTGGCACAAAGAATTACCTGGAGGAATGCTAGTATAGTAAGTGGCCTATCGGGCCGTGCGACGCGCTGGAGGGTTGGTCCAGTGAACGAAAACGTTCGGTTGATCAAACATCCTAAATCGAATGATTCGTTCGCTGCGGGTTACTCCCAGATCGAGCGTCAATTATATATTGGCGTCTAAAACTTATGTACAAGATTATATGCTTTATTATAAGTATGCATTATATACCGTATTATTCGTAGTCTTTTATGTGTTTTGTTCAGAATATGTTATATGCATATCTTAGTCAAAAGGGGTGCCTCGAATCCCTTCCGCTGATCCACTTTACCACAAGAAATGAATTGGCACCGCAAGTTTTCCTCTTCTTTGGGAGCAAAGCACAGATCAAAAGAAGTAAAGCGTGTCTCATCTTTTCACACACACACACACACACACACACACACACACACACACACACACACACACACACACAAACACACACACACATGGCTGGTCTCTTGGAAAGCAGACGCTTAGCTGATATTTCTACCATACAGTATCACCACTAGCATTTCTAGTGCTTTGCTTAATTTCCACGAATCCACGTAGAACTGGTACTAAACCAAAAGGAGCCACGCGTGCAGGAGGAAACACCCCAAAGTGGCTTGCACGAGCCATATCGGCGCCGGCCACTAACCCTGGGGCCCCGGCCTTACCTGTCCGTTGGCCGGCTCTCCATTCCACCACCATGGTCACTTCCATCACCGGATGACCGCCTCCACGCTATAAAAACCCACGCAGAGGCAGAGCAGAGCAGAGCATCGCACACACGCACGCTCGGAGTCAAAGATAAGCTAGATAAATAGTCCAGAGTTCACACATCATGCGCGCTCCGGCGAACCTCCTGCACCGCGCGGCCCTCGCGAACAGTGGCCCGGGCGAGCCATCGTCGTCGCCGGTGAGTATGAAGGCACCTGAGCAGCAGCAGCAGACGGCGCCTCCGATGGCGGTCAACTCGGACATGGTGCTCATCCTAGCGTCGTTGCTATGTGCGCTCGTCTGCGTCCTCGGCCTCGCCCTCATCTCCCGGTGCACGTGCCGACGCCGCCGCTCGGCCTCATCATTCGATGACGCTCCTCCTCCCCCGAAGGGCCTCAAGAAGAAAGTTATCCACGCGCTCCCCACCGTCTCCTTCGTCGCCAACGGGCCTTCTCCGACGCCGGCGACAGGCTCGTCGTCAGAATGTGCGATCTGCCTGGCGGAGTACATGGAGGGGGAGGCCCTGCGCGTGCTGCCACGGTGCGGCCACGGCTTCCATGTCGCATGCGTCGACGCCTGGCTCCGGACCTGTGCCACGTGCCCCTCCTGTCGTGCCCCCATCGTTGCCACGCCCGCGGGGCCGGCGTCGACAACCACGGTGGTCGTCGTGGCGGCGGCAAACAACAGGTGCGGGAGGTGCGGCGAGCTGGCGGCGCCGACCGGTGGTGACGATGACACGTTTTTACCTTAGTTTGAAATTAATCAGGTTTGTAGTATTGTTCTCTCTCTCTCTCTCTCTCTGCTTTTTAGCTAGGTCGTGTTGTACATTCAATTTGTCTTCACAAGTTGATTTTGTAAAGTAAAACTTATGTGTTCCTTAAGATTTGCCATTTAATTAGGCTCTATTGCTGGCTTGTTGCATTCGACCCAGCAAAACATAAATTGTATGCTCTGCTGGTACTTGTGCAAAAATTGTCCGTGTATTTCTCTACCTTTTGCGATATTCACCTCTTGTCCACTTCTTCTTCTTCTCCAATCAATTGAGCATCTCGATTAATCGAAGAAAACTTCAATTTCATTTCGACTCTACGAATATTTATAGGGTGGAATCTATTGCCTTTTTCATTGTGTTTTGGGTGCTTCATCTGGTTTAGTCAATAAAACTTTTAGTCTCCATCAGAATCGATTCGCCCATTCATTACAGCACAACATGATAGCAACTCGACTGATGGAGATCATTTGAAGGAAAACTAAAGTGGAAGGATAACACATCCTGAGTCTAGCTTGATTGCCGTTAAAGTATGCTGGCTGATGTGGACGTGATGTCTAGCTGAGACAAATTTCTGTCAGTTGATAAATAGCCAGGGACTGTGAAATACTGAGACATGTTGGAAGCTTTAACGTTTGATCCAAAACTTTTGCAGCAGGATAGTTAATTTTTCTCTTCAAAACGATGGAATCTCTTTCGAGTAATTGATGCATGCATCCTATTGTTTTTTTATAAAGTTAACCGTTTTCACAAAAGAAATAAACAAGACGAGTTTGGAAGCCTAGATTATTACAACCGCAATAGAGATTACCTGTACTAACATTTATGCTTGTTAGCAGTGAAAGCAAAAATTTCCACAAGCCAAACATTTCTTTGTTGAGTTATTGCTTGGCCTCATCAAGCCGGGGAAGAAAATTAGGGGCGTAAAATCTTTTGCTCCACTTTACAATTGCCCCCCCCCCCCCTGTGAGAGGATGCCTGCCGGGTGAGGCCGGGGCCACTCATCATTGAAACAACCCTGGGGCAAATCATCTAACCCATTGTAAAGTGGGGCAAATCATCTCATTCCCCACATACAATTAACTCAAACATTAGTTGTGCTCCCGCGGGAGCCGCCACCTCTTGACTATAGAAACACCACACATCAAAGCAAGTAGAACCAACAGAACATTCCATCGACAGTTAGGGTTTCAATTAAAGAGTAATCATTCATTACATGGAAAACCAAGTCTTTGCATGATCGATACACCTGCACAGTAGGTGAAATTGTGGAACGATTGGCATATATGTGGAGGAACATGAACAGTGGACCTTTTCGGCAAAGGTACATATCAAGGTAACGTTGGCGATAAGATCATCATCGTATATTCGTATATTTGAAGATAAGTACATCATACAGACATGTACTCAGCATCTCATATCTAAATATCTCTGCGCTGTTGTCATGGATAGATGGATGGACTTTAATGTGTATCGTCTTGTCTCAAAGATTCACATTTTCTTCCGGCCAAAGATTTGTTGGGTTTCAGAGGAGGAGAAGAAACAACACACACACGCAAGAGGTAGAAGAAGAACACACACAAATCTGGCACGCACACAACTATGTGCCTTTCTCTTCTTATCTTTCTTCTCACGGCTGATTCACAACTTAAGTAGGTGGCACACATAGGATACACGGCCAAGCTCACAATTGCCTGTCCACTAAACACTCAACTAGCCGGTAGAAAAGGCTACTAACGATCTCACGACTCGGCCACACTACTCGGCCATCTCCTCATATCCTGGAGTCTCCATGTGAACTACCAACTTGTATAGATCGAATTGGAGGAGGAATTCGCCATGAGAGGCGGGTACAAGCTCATGCACACGGTGCCGGCCGAAGCCACCAGTTCCTTCCCAGATCCACACGCAACACACACCAACGGTAACATAGTAGCGTACACCCTTATCGGGCCCAGTTCGGGCCTGCAAGCCACTGGGGAAGTTGCCGGTCGCGAGTGGGCCGGGTAGCCGGCCCACGAGTCGAATCCTTGGCCTCGCGCGCTTCCGCTTGCTCTGCTCCAGTACCATGATCGCTGACATTCCCCCCTTCTTCAGAACCGGCTTGTCCCCAAGCCGGGGCACGAGGAAACAACTGCCACAGCGAATCCTTATCCTCCTAGGTTGCCGAAGTAGCATCCCCTCCACTCCACTGAACTAGGACTTGTGCCACCGATCGGTTGTCCGTGCGGCGAAGGCGCTCCTGCAGTATCTTAACGGAAACTGAAGATGAGCATCAACAGGAGGAAGCGACTTGAGTACCTCATGTTGTGGATGCACACAGCGCTTCAACTGTGAAACATGGAATATAGGGTGAATACGGCTAGCTGCTGGTAATTGCAAACGATAAGCCACTTCGCCGATCTTCTCCAGAATCAGAAACGGACCGAAATACTTGAACGCAAGTTTGTGATTTGCTCTGTGAACCACTGATGATTGTACATACGGCTGGAGCTTAAGGAATACTCGATCTCCCACAGCAAACGTCCTTTCAGTGCGCTTCTTATCAGCTTGATGTTTCATTCTTTGTTGAACACGCAACAAATGCTGCCGCACTGACTGCTGAACCACTGCTCGCGCATCCAACCACTGCTGCAAATCAACAGGATCAACCGAGTCTAAAGCTGAAATTCCAAAATGCCGAGGCCCATAACCATAAAGAACCTCAAATGGAGATTTGTCAAGTGTTGAATGCCAGTTGGTATTGTACCAAAACTCACAAAGTGAAAGCTTTGCCCACTTGTTCGGATGAGCACTGATGAAACACCTCAAAAAACACTCCACTTGTTGATTGACACGTTCTGTTTGTCCATCAGTTTCAGGATGATATGATGTGCTCATATTAAGCACAGCTCCTGTCCTCTTCACCAGAGATTGCCAGAATTTACTGGTGAAAACTGGATCTCTATCTGATATTATAGAGAGAGGCATGCTATGGAGCTTGTAAATATTGTCCAGAAAGAGTTCCGCAATTTTCCGGGCTGTATAGGGATGTTTGACAGGTATAAAATGACCATACTTTGTAAATTTGTCAGTGACCACCATGATGCAATCATACTGATCAGATGATGGCAATCCTGAGATGAAGTCCATTGTCACTGTTTTCCCAGGCTTTTGCAGGAATAGGCAGTGGTGATAGCAACCCAGGATAAGCCACTCTCTCAGGTTTGGCCTGCTGACAAATGAGACAAGATTGCACAAACTGTTGTATCTGTTTCTTCATACCCACCCATTTAAATAGTGCCCTAATTCTTTTGTATGTAACAGGAAATCCAGAATGACCACCCAAGGGAGTGTCATGGAAAGCTTGGCAAATTTTTTTGTGCAAACCACGGTCATTGCCCACCCAAATGCAACCTTTATACCTCAACACACCTTGTAACAGTTGGAAATTGTTCTTGGACTTGGGCTGTACTGAAAATTGTTGCAATATTTCTTGTGCTTTTATGTCATGCTTATAGCTCCCCACCACTTCTTCCAACCAACTGGGCTGAATCCCAGAGATTGCTAGCACTTGAGAATCTGACTGAGGTCTCCTAGAAAGGGCATCAGCTGCAGAATTATCAATACCCTTCTTGTAAACAATCTTATAATTCAATCCCATCATTTTTGTGAGAGCTTTTTGCTGCCAGGGTGTATGTAATCTCTGATCAGAAAGATTCACCAAACTTTTTTGATCTGTCCTGATAGTGAATTCTTGGAACTGCAAGTATGGTCTCCATTGCTCAATAGCTAACAATATAGCTAGATACTCCTTCTCATAAACAGATAATCCTCTGTTCCTAGGGCCCAGAGCTCTACTGATAAAAGCAATGGGATGGTCCTGTTGCGTTAGAACAGCCCCAATCCCAACATCACAAGCATCAGTTTCGACCACAAATTGTTTAGAAAAATCAGGTAATGCCAAGACAGGAGCATGAATAAGAGCTTGCTTCAGTGTTTGGAAAGACATCTGTGTAGATGGTGTCCACACAAAGATAGCCCCCTTTTTTAAGAGATCAGTTAATGGTCTACTTATCATCCCATAATTCCTGATAAACTTCCTGTAGTACCCAGTTAAGCCCAGAAATCCTCTGACTTGCTTCACATCAGTAGGGACTGGCCAGCTTTTAACAGTTGCAATTTTGCTAGCATCTGTTGAAACCCCTTCACTGCTAATGACATGGCCCAGATAAGCAATTTCCTGTTTAGCAAAGTCACACTTGCTCAGCTTCACTCTCCACTGCTTTTCCAACAGAATACTCAACACTTTTTCCAAATGTATAAAATGTTCTTTCAAAGTTTTACTGAAGATGAGGATATCATCGAAGAAACATACTGCACAAGGATCTTCTCCTCTCAGAACTGGAGTTAGATCTGTGTTCATTGCCCCTTGGAAGGTATTGGGTGCACCTGTCAAGCCCATAGCTACCACAGTAAACTCATAGTGGCTAGTATGTGTTTGGAAAGCAGTCTTGAATTCTTCTCCAGGTGCTAGCCTGATCTGATGGTAGCTAGCTCTTAGGTCTAGTTTGGAAAACCAACAGGCTCCAGCAAGTTGATCTAGTAACTCATCTATAACAGGAATTGGATACTTGCTCTTAATTGTGAGAGCATTAAGATGTCTAAAATCAATGACCAACCTCCAATCTCCTTCTTCCTTTTTCTTAACCATCAAAGCAGGAGATGAGAAGGGACTATTGTTCACCTGAATTATCCCCCTTGTTAGCATTTCCTACACCTGCTTTTCCATTTCAACTTTCAGATGGGGAGGAATCCTGTAGGGTCTGATGGACACTGGTTGAGCACCAGGTATTAATGGTATACTGTGATCATACTATCTTCTGGGAGGCAGACCTGTAGGAGGAGAGAAGACAATTGCATACTTGTCCAACAAAGCCTGAATTTCAGGTAACTGTTCCTTATGTTCAGAGACAACATTCTGAAAAATAGCCATAACTGTAAAAGCACATTCCTCAGGCAGGTCTCCTTGCAATGTGACTGTAACACCCTTGTACAGGAATGAAAGCCACTTCTGTTCCCAATCAATGTACATGGGGCTGTGTTTGGCCAACCAGTCCAGACCCAAAATGCCATCATAACCCCCTAAGGACAATAATCTGAAATCATGGAAAAATTCCTGGCCTTGACAATTCCACTGACATTGTTTCACTTGTTGTGAGCAAGTCAATTTTCCTCCACCTGCTACCTTCACTATAACTGCTTTAATGTCAGTAATTTCTGGATGCATGGAATGCAAAGAGCTGTCCAAAAACGAGTGAGTGCTGCCAGAATCTACCAAGAACTTCAACTCTGCATTTTGTATGTTCACTAGCAAGGACAAGGACAATGTGGACACACTGTTTCTTGTAGCAGCTGCTGACAACAGCATCAGATTGTCAGAGTCACTGTCTGACTCATCCTGGGAAGGAGTGGAGCCTTGCAGCTGATCAATAAGCTCTTGAACCACATGTAACTAGACTGTAGATTTGCATTGGTGGTCCTTGGACCACTTCTCACCGCAAATGAAACACAATCCTTTGGCCCTCCTAAAATTCCTCAGAGAGGTCCATTTATCTTCAGCAGGCAGGGATCTGTGGCCTTCAGTTGGTTTCTTATCCTCCACCGTCTTTGCCTTGTACGGATAAATCCCGGAAGGATTGGAGCTTCTTTTTGTTGTGGTAGTGTATTGCATTTCTCCCAATTCCTCATGGAGCAGGGCCAACTCATAAGTAGTATCCAGATCGCGTGGTTTTTGCATGGCAATGGCCATCCGAACACCTGGTTTCAAACCATCAATAAAACGGGTGGTGTAATGCAGAGGATCATGGCTGGACTCATATGCAGTTAGTTGGTCATACAATTTTGCAAATTGTTCCACATACTCCTCCACTGACCCAGTCTGGTTAATTCTGAACATCTTCCTCAAGAGATTCTGGTGTTGGTTTCGGCCAAACCTCGTCTGCAATAGGTTGCAAAATTCAGTCCAATGCAGTTCCATAGTTCGCCTCTGCACTGACTCCAACCATCGAGCAGCTGCACCTTCAAACTGGGCAGTGGCATAAGATATCCACCTGCTGTGGTGAGTCCCCATAACTTGAAGTAATCCTCACATCTAGCTTGCCACAACCGTGGATTAGACCCATCAAACCGCGGAAATTCAACTCGAGGACCTGAGTTGTACTTCTCACCTTGATCCAGAGCAACAAGTTCGCGGGGCGACTGAATTTCCCAGGGAGACTGCAAATCACGCGCTCCGCGAGCCGGGGTTGGAACGTAGATGTTCTGGGTACGCGCTTCTCTGCCAGCAGACGAGCTTCCGGGCCTGGCCTCGTAGTCGACCTTGTCGACTCGCTCCAGATCGGAGCGGATCTGCTCGATGTCGAGATGGAGCTCGAAACGGACGCCGTCGACGTGGGCCGTGATGAGCCCGTCCAGGGTCTTGGTCGATTCCTGGAGCAGCTTGGTCATGGACTTGAGGAGGTCGTCGCTGTGTACCTTGAGGCGCTGCTCGAGATCATCGGTGACGGCCGCCTTGACGAACTCATGGATGTTGCGGCCCTCCGCCGACAGCTTCTCCATGGCCTCTCGCCGACGAAATTCGCGGAATCTGGTGCGGTGGGGGTGGCGGGGAAGCTCCAGGATGGAACTGCTCTGATACCATATGTGAACTACCAACTTGTATAGATCGAATTGGAGGAGGAATTCGCCATGAGAGGCGGGTACAAGCTCACGCACACGGTGCCGGCCGAAGCCAGCAGTTCCTTCCCAGATCCACACACAACACACACAACCGGTAATATAGTGGCGTACACCCTTATCGGGCTCAGTTCGGGCCTGCAAGCCACTGGGGAAGTTGCCTGTCGCGAGTGGGCCGGGTAGCCGGCCCACGAGTCGAATCCTTGGCCTCGCACGCTTCCGCTTGCTCTACTCCAGTACCATGATCGCTGACACTCCACGTCAGATCATTAGCTTCACCGTTAAGCCTATCTAACAAGCAGCATTATCCATGCAGCCACATCGTGCATCACTCTAACTAAGAGCATCTCCAACAAAGACGTAAAAATACCGAACGCTAAAATAGTGGTACAGCGCCACCATATCACTTTTAGCGTGCCACCGTCAATATTGGTTTTCCACATGCCTAAAAACATGTGCCCAAAAAAAATCACGCGTTGCAAATTATGAAGCGTGCGCTGTTCGGCGCCCAACTTTTGCAGCATGCGATAGCGCTTTTAAGCATGTGCATTAAATTGTTTTGCGCGCGCACTATTTTGCAGCATCTGTCGGAACGTCTTTGGCGCCTAAAAAGGACGGTATTTAGCGCATGGAGTAGTTTTTGAGCGACTGTTGGAGATGCTCTAACAATGCACGCAATACTAGTACTAGTACAGGCGCGCACACACATTGTGCCCTACTTGCACAGCCTCATGCGGCACTCGCAACTTGGCATGACTAAACGTGCGATGCTTTACTCTAATCTGCATGCAACTAAGAAATCAAGGTGAAATAAACATGTAGAACAAGGTTAACTCTAACAAGATTCATTTGCTAGATGGTGACTGAAATGTCCATGGTTTTGGGTCAACTTAACTCTAACAAGAGCGTCTGTGTATGTGTGGTGAGCAGCGGCTCGTGCTCAACTTAAACGATCAGATGGCGCAGATTAAATTTGTGATCACCAGAGTTTTTGACACCAAATGAACACACACAGATCTTCATTAGTACAAACACAAGCGCTCATATACACGCGAACATACACTCACTTTTATGAACGCACACACGCACACCCTACCCCTATGAGCACCTCTGAATGACTGAGCTGACATATCATCTTGAGATTTACAAAGTCACCGTAGGCGCCTCGTCGTCGACAGGAACGTCTCCTCCCACTGAATGCGCATCGCCAGAAATCCTAAAATAAATCCAGAAATAAATGCGAGCACCAGGATTTGAACCCTGATGGGATGGGGATACTATAGTCCCTCTAACCATCCAACCACACTTGTTTGAACCAAAGTCCCCAGTGATATATAGATGATTCACACGTGCTGCATACATGCGTATCTCATAACATGAAGCCGCACCAGAGAAGTAAAGTTGATGCATCAGGGCATCTTAGAGACAGACCCTCAAACCGCCCGCAACTGGCCGGACCGCGTGGTCTAGACATGATTTGCGATCCAATGCGGGGGTGTACCGGTCCGCCGAGCGGTCCAAACGTACTTTTTCTGGCAAACCCGAGACAAATGTGGGGGGGCCTTGCAGGAGTTCGGGCAGCAACCACGTAGGGCTCCGCACCCTCGACCCATCCAAAACTCTTTCTGGACTCGTGCCTCCATCCTCCCCATTTCCCTCCTTCCTTCTTTCTCTCTTGCCTTCGCTGCAGCTCCACCACCCCGGCCGTCACGCCACACCCCCGCTGAATCTCTATGTCTTTGTCACCACCGGTATTCTAGTCGGGCTCCACCCCGCTTCTCCTCCGTCGTCGTTCAACCCCTGTCCTCCTACCACCCTGCCAGGTACTATCCGCTACTGCTATACTCACCATGCCCGTCAACTATTCGATGAATTGCCGGAGCTAAAAAAGTTTTTGCTTCTTCTTTCAAGCAATGGATTCCGATTTGGAGTACGTATGCGATCACTATTTTGAGTCGTCTGACCGCTTGTCCGACGAGGAGGACTACACGGATGAGACAATGATGATGCAAGCGATCATTTAAGAGGTGGAGTGTGTGAAGGAGGATGTTCTCAATTTCAAGGGGATCCATCAAGAGCCATCGAGTGCTCAACGCAATAGGGCGCGCGACCATTTGACACTGATGGCGGACTACTTGGCCCCTAGTGCACTCTTCGCTGACCATTTCCAATTGTGATTTCGGATGTGCAAGACTGTCTTCGATCGTTTGTACCATGACGCCTGGTCTTATGATCACTACTTCATCTTGAAGAAGGACGTCGTGGGAATGGTTGGCTTCTGTGGTTACCACAAGAGCATGGCCGCACATCTGATGCTTGCATATGGTACGGCAGATGATTCGTGGGACGAGTAACTACGGATGGTCAGGTTTGCAACTGTTGTGGTCAAGGTATTTGGACATCATTACCTGAGAGAACCAACTGTGGCAAACACTGAGAGGCTCTTGGCAACCTCAGAAGCAAGAGGGTGACGAGGTTTGCTTAGATCTCTTGACTATATGCATTGCAAATAAAAGAACTGCCCGAAGGTCGTACAAGGGCAATATCAGTGTCATGTTAATAAGCCCACCATAATTCTTGAAGCAATTGCATCACAATAATTTTTGGATTTGGCACGCTTTCTTTGGCATGCACGGGTCTCATAGTGACATCAATGTGCTGCAGCGATCATCATTGTTTGTGAGGCTCGCCGAAGGAAAAGCTCCTCTGTGGGCTACTATCTGATTGACATGAGTACAATATGGGCTACTATCTGGTTGGCAGTATATATTATTTGTGGGCTACCTTTGTCAGCACTATGTTTAACCAGTTGGCCTGAAAAAGTCTCACTTTGCCCAAAGACAAGAAGCATCTAGAAAGAATGTCGAGCGGGCATTTGGAATTCTGCAGGACCGTTCTGCAGTTGTTCATGGACCTGCTAAACAAAGGGATCTGGAGACCTTGTGAGAGGTGATAACATGTGTGATCGTGAACAACATGATCGTCGAGGATGAGAGTCAGGATGCTGCCGCGGCTCTAAAATTTGACAACATGGGTGATCCTATCGAACTTCTAGACCAGAATTTTGCCATATTTGAAGAGTTTAGTCAAATGCAACAAAAATATTCTGCATCAACCAACTCACGAACAGCTGGAGGAAGATATGGTCCCTAAAGCATCAATTGGCGCTTAAAGGGGACAAGAACGTTGAAATGTTACATTTGAACTTTTTAAAATTTGAACTAGTGCTGCATATGGATATTTGAACGGCTGTACTCCATGTATGCGGCTATTCGAACGTCTAAACTCTATGTATGCGGCTATTTGAATGTGCTGACTTTTATAAAAATGAGGGAGGCCGAATGTATGCAGGCAGCTTTGGATGGCGGCCACTCGCATATGTATTTGCGGACTGGTCCCCCTGTCCATGGAAGGATGTGGAAGAAAATTTGTAGGTCGTCATTGAAAATACCGTGAGGGAGATATAGATAGTGGGAGTAGCTGCACAAAAGAGCGGCAAGATTGACCTCGGTTGCTAATTAATCAAAGCACATACTTACGTACGCAGAGGTCGGGGTGCTATTCTCTTATAACATAACTTACCAAGACAACCTAACATATAACATGGGACCGATCAAAAATGTAATGTATGATCCATCACTCACTTACAATAGATAGATAGATAGATAGATAGATAGATAGATAGGTAGTTGTTGCTTTCCACAATGTACTACTTTGTTAAGTTAATCACGCATCCTGTATCGAACGAATGGAGTTGTATTTTGCATGCAGACATTAACCCCAATTAAAAGGATGATCACTTGGTTCAAAAGTCCATATCGTGCTTCTATTGTTCTTCTCAGCTCTTGTCGTTTTGCGCCAAAAATGGCGACTCGGCAGCCGGCAGGGTGCATCACAGAGCAAGGGCAGAATTGAGCGTGGTTCCTTGATAAGACAGTGTTTTCACTATAAGATACTATGTTGATATCTCCTTCAATAAAAATAATAGCAGGTCGCCATTACTAGGATTAGGGCTAGGGTACCGGCGTACTGCACTTCCATGTACGCCGATGACGTGGCCATCCTCCTCAACCCAGTCCGGCAGGGGGTGCTTGCACTGCGATCTATCCTTAGTGATTTTGGAGACACCACTGGACTCAGAGTTAATTTCAGCAAGAGCATCGTAATGGCCATTAATGGAGACCGCTTCAACATCGACGATGTGGCTGGGTCCCTGGGGGCCATGTGTGCGTCTTTCCCGTGCAAATATCTTACGTATCATGGCAAGTACATGGAGTTTTCCTTACATATCATGGCAAAGTATGAACATGCTTTACCCAAAACATGGCAAATTTTAATTTTCCTTGATCGCATGACAATTTAATAGTTTTTGGCATGTCTCAAATTTTTCTATGGCAAATTTTAGTTTCTCGTGAAGTCTGATGGTCAAATTCATATACCTTGACGACAAATTAGTGTAACAAACCATGGCAAACTCTTTCCTCCATAGTAGCATCGTAAAGTCTTTAATAGTATATCATGGCAATTTTCTTTCTTTGTAACATGGTAAACAAAAAAAAATAACTTTTTAGGGTACCATGGCAATTGAAGTTCATGGAGCATGGAAAATGTAGGTTGTGTATCATGGCAATTTTATTTCTTTACAACATGGCAAATGTATATTTTTTTATGGGACCATGGCAATTTTGGTTCATGGAGCACGGAATTCTAGTTTATGGATCATGTCTATTTTATTTCTTTGCGACATGGCAGCAAAATCATTTTTGTGGAACCATGGGAATTTAAGTTCATGGAGCATGGCAAGTGTAGTTTATGGATCATGGAAGTGTTCTTTATTAGCAACATGGCAAGAAAATACTTTCTATGGGACCATGGCAATTTAAATTCATGTAGCATGGCAAATGTAGTTTATGCATCATGGCAAAAAGAAAAAAAAATCGCGACATGGAAAAAACTACTTTATATTGTACCATGGCAAATATAGTTTATGGAGCACGGCAAATGTAGTTTATGGATCGTGACAGTTTTACTATATGGACCATGGCAAATTTCTTTGTCTTTGCAAGATGGCATTTTTTTCAACGGGACATTATTATAAATATCCCCGATAGACCATATTATTGGTAGTTTGTTTATGCATTTTTTTGAGATATGTTATGCATATTAGTCAAAAAAGGGGTGCCTCGAATCCCTTTCGCCAGTCCACTTTACCACAAGAAATCAATTGGCGCCGCAGGTTTTCTTCTTCTTTGGGAGCAAAAAAGGAAAGCATAGGTCAAAAGAAGTAAAGCGTGTCTCATCTTTTCACACATACACAAACACACATGGCTGGTTCTCTCGGAAAGCAGACGTTTAGCCGATATTTCTACCACTGATCACTACTGGTATTTCTAGTGCTTTGCTTAATTTCCACGAATCCACGTAGTTTTGTTACTAAAAAGAAATCAAAAGGAGCCACGCGTGCAGCAGGAAACACCCCAAAGTGGCATGCACGAGCTGTATCGGCGCCCGCCACTACCCCGTGGGCCCCGGCGTTACCTGTCCGCTGGCTGGCTCTGCCTTCTATCATGACCGGATGACCCCCTCCACGCTATAAAAAGGGAAAATTTTATTTTTGCCACTCTAGATTTTGCCAATTTTCCTTATGCCACTTTAGATTTTGACATTTCAGTTTTGCCACTCTGAGCCTTTGACAAATATCACAATTGCCATTATGTGACAAAACCAAAATAAATTAGAGTGGCAATTGTGATACATTGTCAAAAGCTAGAGTGGCAAAAGTGAAACAAAATTAATTTGTTTTTGCCACATAATGGCAATTGTAATATTTGTCAAAAGCTAAGAGTGGCAAAACTGAAATGTCAAAATTTACAGTGGCATAAAGAAAATTGGCAAAATCTAGAGCGGCAAAAACAAAATTTTCGCCTATAAAAATCCACGTCGAGAGCAGAGCAGAGCATCGCACACACGCACGCTCAGAGTCGAAGATAAGCTAGATACAGAGTCCACGGTCCACACACCATAGCTAGGCACAGAGAAACAACACCATGCGCGCCCCGGCGAGCCTCCTGCACGGCGCCGCCCTCGCGAACACTGTCACGGGCGAGCCGTCGTCGTCACCGGTGAGCATGAAGGCCCCTGAGCAGCAGCAGACGGCGCCTGTGATGGCGGTGAACTCGGACATGGTGCTCATCCTAGCATCGTTGCTATGTGCGCTCGTCTGTGTCCTTGGACTCGCCCTCGTCTCCCGGTGCACATGCCGCCGCCGCCGCTCGGCCTCATACTCCGATCACGCCCCTCCTCCCCCAAAGGGCCTCAAGAAGAAGGCCATCCACGCGCTCCCCACCATCCCCTTCGCCGCCAACGGGGCTTCTCCGACGCCGGCGACATGCTCGTCGTCAGAGTGTGCGATCTGCCTGGCGGAGTTCACGGAGGGGGAGGCCCTGCGCGTGCTCCCACGGTGCGGCCACGGTTTCCATGTCGCATGCGTCGACGCCTGGCTCCGGACCTGTGCCACATGCCCCTCCTGTCGTGCCCCCATCGTTGCCATGCCCGCGCAGCCGCCAGCGACGACCACGGTGGTGGTCGTGGTGGCGGCAAACAACAGGTGCGGGAGGTGCGGCGAGTTAGCGGCGCCGACCGGTGGTGGCGCTGACACGTTTTTACCTTAGTTTGTAATTAATCAGGTTTGTAGTGTTGTTCTTGTGCCCTGTTTTCCTCTCCCTCTCTGCTTTTTAGCTAGATCGCGTTGTACATTCAATTTGTGTTCATTGGTTGATTTTGCACAGTAAAACTTATGTGTTACTTAAGATTTGTCATTTAATTCGGCTTTATTGCTGGCTTGGTGCATTCGACCCAGCAAAACATAAATTGTATGCTCTGCTAGTAATTGTGTATTTCTCTACCTTTTGCGATATTCACCTCTTGTCCACTTCTTCTTCTCCAACCAATTGAGCATCTCCATTAATCGAAGAAAACTTCAATTTCGTTCGGACTGTACGAATATTTGCAGGGTGGAATCTATTGCCTTTTTCATTTTGTTTTGGGTGCTTCATCTGTTTTAGTCAATAAAACTTTTAGTCTCCATCAGAATCGATTCGCCCATTCATTACAGCACAACATGATAGCTACTCGAATGATGGAGATCATTCGAAGGAAAACTAAAGTGGAAGGATAACACATCCTGAGTCTAGCTTGATTGCCGTTCAAGTAAGATGCCTGATGTGGACGTGATGTCTAGCTGAGACAAATTTCTGTCAGTTGATAAATAGTCAGGGACTATGAAATAATGAGACCTGCTGGAAGCTTTAATGTTTGATCTTCAACTTTTGCAGCAGGATAGTTAATTTTTCTCCCTCAAAAAGAGGGAATCTCTTTTGATTAAATGATGCATGTATTGTATTTTATTACTCCCTCGGTTCCATAACACATGTCGTGGTTTAGTTCAAATTTGAAACAGAGGGAGTATAAGGTAACCATTGTCACAAAAGAAAAGAAAATAGAGACTACATGTACTAACATTTATGCAAGCCAAACATATGTTTGTCGAGTTACTGTTTTGCCGCATCTGGTCGGGGAAGAAGACTTAAAGCATAAAATCAAAACGGGAAAACCACTGACCAAGACAAACTTGACATCAGCTATTCAGGATAAAACATCAAACGATGACCCACCAGATCAAGAGACTTAAAGCTAGTGTTTCAATTAAAATTTCAAAGAGAAATCGTTCATTACATGGACAAACATGGAAAACCAGGTCCTTGCATGATCGGTACAGCTGCGCACTAGAGGAAATTGTGGAACGATTGGCATATATGTGGAGGAACATGAACAAAGGAACTTTTCGGCAAAGGTGCCTAACCAGGTAACGTTGGGGATAAGATCATCATCGTATATTTGAAGATGGGCACATCATACAGACATGCATATACTTTGCATCTCGTATCTAAATAGTATCTCTGCTCTTTTGTGATGATGGATGGCCTTTTATCATGTGTATCGTCTTCTCTCAAAGATCTACCTTTCCTCTGGCCAAAGATTCATCGGCTAGCTGGTGACTGAAATGTACATGGTTTTGGGTGTTGGGGACCAGAGCATTTGTGTATGTGTGGTGCATGTGCAGCGGGTCATGGTCAAGTTAACAATCAGATGGTGCAGCTTTAATGTGTGGTCACCGGATTCTTTAGCGCCAAATGGTGCGGTAATATTGACAACTCGGTTGCTAATTAATCAAAGCACATACTTACGATGCAGAGGACGGGGATGCTACGCATCATCTATCGAACCAATGGAGTGGTATTTTGCATGCAGAGATTTACCCTAATTAAAAGAGACCATGGCCACTTGGTTCAAAAGCTCATATCCTGCTTCTATTGTTCTTCTCAGCTCTTGTCGTCTTGCGCCGAAAATGGCGACTCGGCAGGGTGCATCATAGAGCAAGGACAAAATTAAGCGTGTTTTCCTCGATAAGACAAAGTGTTTTCACTCCTTAATATACTATATGTCGGTCTCTCCTTTAATATAAATATGATTTGATTTTAAAAGTATAAATCATACTATTCACTCGACATCCCAACTCATTTTCTATGATCCCCATGCAGTATACTATATGTAATATTTGATCGGTAGTGTGAGCCACACTTACCCCAGATGGAATTAATGGATCTTATATATCTTTGTGATCATATAGTACTAGCAATGTGCCCGTGCATTGCAACGGATTCAAAGAAGAATAATACTCGTGCACAAACTTGAAAGAAAACACTCTAGTTTTGATATACATATATCACTAAAAATTGTTTTACTCAAAATATATTCCTCGGGCTATTTTGATGAGGTGAGGAAGGGATGTGGTGGTTTCGAGATACTAAAGGGTTTTCTGCAAACTGGAGCAGGGAAGTGGACTATTGTTGCAAAAAGACCACAACTTACCTCATAGTCATTAGATGCAAATCTACCAGTCAGAAATGATGGATGACAGATGCACCATCATCACCAACTGAGTATTTTATAGAAGTAGAGATATATCTTTCTGGTACATTATCTCCGAGAGGCGATAGGTAGGCACACTTTGAACGTTTAGCCTCATTTCGTGATGAAGCGAGATAGCTGGATCCTTAGCAATTCAATTTCACTTTTGAAACAAAGCACAATTTGAAAGGAGATTAAAAGCATGTGCCCACTCTAATATTTCACATATGCATTGGTTTTAGCTGCCACTGGACTTGCTCCTCGTACAGTGCCATCACCAGCTAGCTAGAATGAATGCACCGTATACTTTTCCATGCAGTACCAAAATAAAGGCAACCTCATTAACTTGGCATGGAAGTTGAAATTCAAGGGGATTCCTTTCTCAAAAATTATCTTGCCATGAGTACAAGCAAAATATCTTGAAGTGGCATGTGCAAGACCATCGTTTGCTATTGCCACAAATGCTCACCCCTTGCTTCTGCCATTATATTTTGAAATAACCCATCTCTTATTTATTTTCCGTACTTTGTATGGCAATGTGTGTCTTATTTTCATTGTCGGAACATTTGCCGCTTGTTTCCCATCCCATCATGTTTTCAAAATGCAATCCATCCTTCAGTTAAGGAAATCTAGAATTAGGTAGCAATGTCCAAGATAAATCCATCGAAACCCAACTCATGTGACTCTAAGAGGGTTATACAAATGTGCAGCTCGGGCAATTTAATCAGAACAACTATTAATTCAGATATCCAACTAGCTATAGCTACTCACATATTCGTTTTACAACAGGAAAAAGTTGGCACCAATGTTTTTTCTTCCGGAGTTAAAAGTAAAATACACTGTGACTGGTCACTAATTAGGCTTTTATTTGGAGCAGTTACTAGTTCTACCACACAATTGTGTCACTAGACTGCCAGCACCAAAAACAAAACATGCCAAAGCGAAGTTGCTACAAATGCATGAACAAGGATCTTAACTTCCTAAGGTTACATCCACTAGCCCAACAGAGGCTAAAATTGCATATTTGACCCTTCTTGGAATGTTTAGCATGAAATTGCTTGTACTCAAAACTTTATCACAATCTGGCCCTTTTTAACGATGCCAAACATGTGTGGTTTTGCTTCTACACTATGCAAGTCATTAAGGTTTCCCAAAGCCGCAACACTATGGGGTATGGATTTGCACAATGTAGCAGCCACTTCAAGGTCTATGGACTTGCCAAAAAGGATCAAGTCTGGCTTTTTTTTCATGTCAGGTCATTTCGTGCCAAATTTCTCAAAAAGGGTATAATATGTCATTTTTGCCCCGGACCGGCACCTGCACTACCATGTAGGCCCACGGTAACTTGTCTGTTGATCAACGTTCGCTTCCACGACTGGCACTTCCATCGATGTGATCATGACTATAAAAGTCCACGCACTATCATCGCCTTGCAAAAGCACACACCATCCAAGCTCCATGCCCTCTCTTCTTGCATGAACATGAAGATATAAACTAAATTGCAATATAGTCCTACTGCAGCCAAGGGAACGAGGGCTTCCCATGGGGGTTGAAGAATCTACATTATTTGATCTACTGTTATGACAGCCAAGGTTGATTTAGCGCTAGTGGATGAAATAGTGAAAATCTAAGGTTGCCTCCAAATCACCCGAAGAGCTAGACAGAGGGCAAAAAATCGATCTAGTCCCCCCTAACTTGCACCTCCATGGCAATGGAGAAAGAGGGGAGTGTATGGGGCTGTAACAGATATATCACTTCGACAAGATTATTGGGAGGGAGTGCTATGGATCTTCCTTCCCGCCTCGCCGATCACCATGAACACAGAGAGGAAGGACCGATGCCGCTCACCGGCATTGGAGTTCAACTCTAACATGACATAACACTCGTCTACGACATGACACCAAACCTCTCCAAAGCGGAGCAAATCTAGGCTTACACCTAGTACTATTATCTACAATTCAACCGCCACTCCCACCCCCATGCAAGCCAACAATGCCGTTGGACGAACAGGGGAGATGGGACGGGGAGCTTTCACGGCTCTCAAGGTGGGCACTACAGAGAAATGTAGGGTTCGTCTCCAAAAAAAAAGAGAAAATGGAGGGACAAAAAGAGAGTCGACCATGTCCCCCCTTCAAGCCACAACTTTAATTGGCCATATTCAGAACATCTCTCTCTCTCTCTCTCTCTCTCTCTCTAATAAGCAATTCGCCAAATATTTTGTGTTCTATGGGTTGGGAATCATGGGATGAGTCAAAAGTGTTTTAGTTGAGGTACTAGACCTCCTACGACAGTTTAAATAAAGAGCATTAAACAATTCCACTTTTTTTCCTTTTTTTCTCCATAGGCTAACACTGCATGGTAAGATATATAATCCTTGATGGTGAGTTGTCGCAATAACTCTAGATGGATCATGTATATCTTTTTTAGATTACCTCAACATGCATAATAAAGCAAAAATGTTGTGTAGAACCATGGTATACCCAACCTATGCTCAGTACCGCTCATTTCCTTACACCAATTATGAGGATTTGTGCATGGCGGGTAAGATAAACTATGGCGGGAACCATGAAGGAAAGATTAAGAGGCCTATACCGCTAAGTAAACCTACTGAATGCCTACGCCATATGTAAATAAGTATGTTGCTTTGGACGGGGTGAATGTTGTTTCCCATACGACAGCACTGTTCACATTTTTTTTATTTTCCCTTGTTATGTACGACAGCTGTGGTCCCACAACTTGCTCATCCAATGCCCAGTGCGTCTCTTGCTCCACATTTTATTGATTTCCCGTATACTAGAACAAGAGTAGGTGAGGCTTGTTTGTTTTCATTTTTCTGTTGCATGCTGGATGTAGTTGGGGTCTGATTTTGTTGTATGCTTTACTTATAAGCTGTGAAACTTAACCATATATGTGGATGCGGCGTACTTTTTTTAAGGTGAGCAGTGCCTAGGAACCATGGTATATATTTGCATTTTTGAACATTTTTTAGGCTGTAAAACCTTATTGAGCATTTCAAATCGTTCTGTGCAGTCTTTATAGATATAAAAGAATATATGCAGTGTGTCAATACAGATTTACAACAGCAGATACCCTTGAAGAAAAATTATTCTTTGTATGAAGTGAAATACTGGAGAGCTTGAGCGTCTGTTTTAGATTTTAATTTATTAGAAATGTCAGGACTCCGTTTCATATAAAATGTCACGACAGAACTTTGATTTTCACTGCTTAGGGACGTGTGCCAGCCCATCTCGTTTGAAATACATAATGAATCTGTGCAGGCCTACTACAATATTGATAAGTATACAACGATTAACGGGGCTTTAGAAAGGTTAGAGCTAACTAATAAATTTGAATTCAATCAGGGAACATATCCACATGTAAAGCAGTAGTGCATCGTACGGCGTCCAGCATGGTTCAGCCCGACCATGGTTCTGAAACTCGCCTCTCATAATAGTCTCTGATATATAGGCGATAGCTAGGTTCAGCACGAACAACTTTATCATTTTCCAGTGCGTTGTCTTGCTCTTGGGGCTGAAACGAGCTCAATGGCTGTTTCACATTTCATTTTCACTTTTGACCAAAGCACATTCGAAAACCTTTCAAAAAGGAAATCTAAAGCATGCCTCTGTTTAGTACTAGCGTTGCCACGTAGTCAAGCAGATCAGTGTCAGAAACCACATTTACCAAGGCCATGCCACTTACTCCTACAGTGTCAGTGTGTCACTAGCTAGCCAATGGCTAGATTCCACCGCACTTTGCACGTAGAACAAGTATTACTTTGCACATAGAACTTGTATACTACTCCCTTTGGAAAGAAATATAAGTGCATTTAAAGCATCTACAGTCGGGCGCCTCAAATCGGTCTCATACGTTTGGGTGGATCGTCCGGTCACGTTTTTTGATCCAGACGATGCCTCAAACGGGCCTTAGACGCCGAGACTGGCGGGCACACCCACAAATCCAACTCAAATATTGTCTAGCGGATATAGGGCACCCGGGCACGCTTGCCATGTCGGTCTGACGGCGGGGTCCCGCACGGAAATGCTCGGAAACCCGGCAGTTTGACGGACACCGCGTCCGTCGCCGCGCGGCCCTGCTCCGGCTCGCCACCCAAGACCAAATCCGGCTATATATGTCGGCCGGTGTCCCACAACTCTAATCCATCCACCTCCCTGATACGTCTCCATCGTATCTACTTTTCTGAACTCGTTTGCCCTTGTTTTGGACTCTAATTTGCATGATTTGAATAGAACTAACCCAAACTGACGCTGCTTTCAGCAAAATTGTCATGGTGTTATTTTTGTGCAGAAATCAAAATTCTCGGATTGGCCTGAAAATTTAGGGAGAATTTTTGTGGAATATATAAAAAATACTGGCGTAAGAATCAACCAGAAGGGGGCCACCCAGAGGCCAGAAGACTTGGGGGCGCGCCAAGAGAGCTTGTGGGCCCCCTAAACCTCCTCCGACCCTAACTCCAACTCTATATAACCTCGGGGAGAAAAAAATCCGAGAGAAAGATTCATCGCGTTTTACGATATGGAGCTGTCGCCGCCTCCTGTTCTTCATCGGGAGGGCTGATCTGTAGTCCGTTTGGGGCTCCAGGGGGATTTGTCGCCATCATCATCTAAAAACCTTCCTCCATCACCAATTTCATGACGCTCACCACGGGGAGTGAGTAATTCCATCTTAGGCTTGCTGGACAGTGATGGGTTTGATGAGATTTATCATGTAATCGAGTTAGTTTTGTTAGGGTCTTGTCCCTAGTATCCACTATGTTCCGAGATTGATGTTGATATGACTTTGCTATGCTTAATGCCTGTAATTAGGGCCTGAGTGCCTTGATTTCAAATCTGAACCTATTATGTTTTCATGAATATATTTGTGTTCTTAATCCTATCTTGCAAGTTGTAGACACCTATTACAAGTTATGATTCGCATACCCCAAGGTGACAATAATTAGGATTCTTTCCGGTGATTACTGTAGTTTGAGGAGTTCATGTATTCACTAAGTACTAATGATTTGTTCCCGTTCTCTATTAAAAAGAGGCCTTAATATCCCTTAGTTTCCATTAGGACCCCACTGCCACGGGATAGTAGGACAAAAGATGTCATGCAAGTTCTTTTCCATAAGCATGTATGACTATATAGGGAATACATGCCTACATTATATTGATGAATTGGAGCTAGTTCTGTGTCACCCTGGGTTATGGCTGCTACATGATGAATATCATCCAACACAATTATCATTGATGATCCATTGCCTACGAGCTTTTCACATATTGATCTTTTCTAAGTTACTTTAAATTTCGCGTTGCTACTGTTACAATCACTACAAAATTGCTACTGTTAATTTTGCCACTGTTACCGTTACTTCCATAATACTTTGCTACTAAACAATTTGCTACATTTATTAAGTCTTTCAGGTGTGGTTGAATTGACAACTCGGCTGCTAAAACTCGTGAATATTCTTTGGATACCCTTGTGTCGAATCAATAAATTTGGGTTGAATACTCCACCCTCGAAAATTTTTGCGATCCCCTATACTTGTGGGTTATCACTCTCCCCTCTCCGCGCCGCCAGTCCGAGCCCATTCATCTCCACCCCTCTCCCGCTCCGGCGCTGTGCCCACGATCCGATGCTCTGCCCACGCTCCGACACTCCTCCATGATATGAAGCAAGATCACCTACTACGCCATGCTAACGCTGGAGTGCCGCTACGAGAACCAGCAGGAGATCCGGGCGAGGCAAGCTACGCGCGCCACCCGCATCGCTACCGGGCTGCCTCCGGTCTCGCAGGAGCCAGAGGAGGAGCAGTCGGGGTAAGAGGAGAAGGAGGAGATGACTCCAATGGAGATAGAGCAAGCGGAGCAGCAGCTACCGGGCTTCAACATGGAATAGGCGGAGGCGGAGTTCACCGTCGCCCAGTCCGACGAGATAGCGTAGCAGCAGGCCATCCTGGAGTCCATCCATGATGAGGCCTATGTGGAGGCCAACCATGCGTTCCTCCGGCGGGAGCAGGCGGAGTCCGATGCGCTCTTCGCCAAACTCAACACGGAGATAGAGGCAGAGGAGGCCGAAGTGGAGCAGTCGGAGGCGCCGGAGCTGCAGCTGCCGCTGCCGCCCATGCTGTCGGAGCCTGGCACGGAGATCGTTGACATCTCCGACGACGAGTAGCTAGGTGATCGCGTAGTGCGTAGGTTTATTTTAGTTTGCATGCCTTTGTATCGATTTGAAAATCTAATATGAGATGTCCGGATGCAATTGTTGAAATTTGAGGCATGCTCGGTCACGTCGGCAGGCGTTTGAGGGGCTAGATTTGCTAAGTCCGGCTGCAGACGCTCTTAGATCACTGAGGGGGAGTGCCAACCAATTTAAATCGGCTTAGTCTGCCACTTACATGTGGCTCTGCCCTTCCTATCCACACACCGCTATGAAAACACACACTTAATTATCCTGAAAATTTCATGCACCACTTACTTCTTAGTCATTTGTCTTGTTGACTTTTAAGTCTATGGCCAATTCTCGTAGTTTAGATTATTATCCATACCTAAGATTCTTTCTAGCATTCCATTAAAAAAAGCCAAATGTTTTCAGCAAACATTCAAATTATCATTTTCTATCTTTTTGGATAGATATTAAAACGTAACTGTATTTCCATTCCAAAAATATGTAAATTCAGTGAATAATATGTAAAGAACGGAAATTTATTGAGTTGGGGCAAAAAATAGAAAGGAACTCATGAAAATGGAAACAAAAACAGAACAATGTTTTTCATGGTATGCTACCGAAAAATTAATTTATGTACCCGCAAATGTGCAGGTTTCCTTTTTTTTTGTCTATGCTAGCTATTTGCCCGTGTGCTACTACGGGGGTTATAAGTATTCAAGTACATTAGCACATAATTTACCCGTTCATATTATACAATTGTGTAAATAAATGTTTACCAAATTATACTTGTTATTTTATTTGTAATCACTTGTTCACTTGCCAAAGAAAATATTTCTTATTTTATGTCAATAAAAGATGGGACAATTAAGGCGGTTTTCAAGGAATGATGATCAGGAAAAATATGAAATATTGGACGAAGTACTACACCCGGCAGGAAAAAGAATCCTATTCTTTTTTCAAGTAGTAGAGATAGTACACTCTAGCCCAACCCATGTATACTTTGGCCCAATTCAATCCTACCATATGAAAAACATAATCCTTTCTCCTGAGTCAGAGTCTATGACCATATTTCTATAAATTATATTTAGTATTATCTTATTATGTTACTAAAGACAAAAACATATTCAAGATACTATACCCTGTTATATATCTAAGTTATAATGATGTAGTCAAGTTAGCAATTGGATTTGTATGTTTTTGCTCTATATCTAGTTGTTTACGATAGTATTTTTTTTATCTAGCACCGTAATCGCTTTTTATTTCTTTCCAGGATTTATATTTGTTTCCATTTTTCTAGAAAGCAGGAAAACAAAATATGTTATCACTTAAGTCCTCTCTGTCTTTGTCCCTAGTTCCAGACAATGAATGACATGTACCTTCATAAATGTTCCCTTTTCACGATTTATATTTTAAAGAAAAGAATTGCATGCATATATAGCATTTTTGTCATTCCGGCGCACGGATCAAATAAGTTAACCATTTCCCCTCATCTTACAATAAAAAGAATTTTGCATGCTCCAAGAAAATTCAAAAAAAAATTGCATGCATCTTTCCATAATGCAAGCAGGGTGATGATCGTGCTTGGCTACTAACGATGAATTTCAAAAGAAAAACCAAATGTAGTTTATAAATAAGAAAAATAAGCACGTGATTTTAGTCAGGCCACTAATATCTTTCGCTGATCCACTTTATAATAAGAAGGACGCGTCTAGCTGGCGGCTGAGCGCCCGCTAGCGCAACCGAGCGGCCGACTAAAAAAGGAAATACCCTGTCCCCCGCGAAACAGAAAAGGAAGGCCACCAACCCGATCCGATTCGACCGGCCATCAAAACAGACCGATCGAGCGGCCACCAACAGAAACCGCCCCACGTGGCCAGCTGTCCCCACGCCCCGCTCGCCCCCACGCCACCGCTCGCCCCCATGCCTCAGCCCCACCCACGCTGCCTTCTTCTTCTTCTGCACGCCAGAACCAGATCCAACGCAATCGCCCCCCAGCCCTTCTTCCTCCTCCTACACAGCCGCCATGGGAGCCCCAAAGTAGAAGGAGCTGCTTCAAGATCTAAAGGGCAGGGTGGTCAGAGCCATACCAGGCAGTAAGATCGAGCAGGTAAGCCCCCTCTCCACTTCACTTCCCCCTTCTCCATGGATCCATGGAGAATCTGCTTCAAAAAAGAGGTGAATCTGGCACATCACACCAGATGTTAAACATGCTGGATGTGTTAAACATGCCAAAAACTACCACCTGGATGTGTTAAAACAAGCCAACTAAAAACGAGTTCTCTGGCCAATTAAAACATGATTAAAGCCAACTTCTAGTTATTGTTTGCAAAATGAACAAAAAAATTGACTGCCCAATGCTTTGTTGAACATGTGCAACGAAAAATTCATAAATGTGCAACTGAACATGCATCCCAGCCAACTGAACATGTATCCTGGCCAACTAAACATGTATCCTGCCAACTAAACATATATTTGGCAATACATGTTTCTGAGTGAACACTTTGGAAAAAATGTAGTATATGTGGAAATAAAAAACATGTTTTCTGGCCAACTAAACATGCATGTTGGCCAAAAACTGATGACCAACTAAGACATATATTCTAGGCAACTAAGACATCTATTCTAGCCAACTGAATGCATTAACTGTCAAACTGAACATGCATGTTGGCCACAAACTAAAAAAAATGCAACCTGGCCAGCTGAGACATCTATTCTAGCCAACTAAAAGCATTGAATGTCCAACTGAATATGTATGCTGGCCAAGTGGAAATCCTGGAAATTGAGACGCCTATTCTAGCGAAAACCAGAAATCTGTAGTGCAACATGAAAAACATAGGAACTTTTGTCCATGGCTAATGAAGCCACAAACCATATTAACATATTCACACACGTAATCTTGTCCCACGCATATATTCTGGTCCCACACCTATTGCAAACCATATTAATATGTTCAAATATACCAGATCTAGAACCATATTAACTATAATCTGTCCTCCAATTCTTCTTTCTTCTTTCACCTGGATTTTCCTTCTCAAATGTAGCATCCAATTATGTGCAGAAAAATCTGAAAAGAGCTCCTTGCGAAACGGAAACCTACAGATCATTGCAACAAAACAAAAAGGGAAAAGGTAAGAAAAACTCTGTAGCAAAAAGAAGTCATGCTCTTGCCAGTTATTTACTGCAAACTGTGCAACTAACATAACAACTCTGTGCAAACAAAAAAATTCATAACTGTTATAATAAAAGATTATGCTATGGTCATGTTGCTTTTAGGTTGTTTGAAACACAGTTTTTCTGTGGTTACCAACTGATGACATCAATTTCTTCTTTTTTTATATGTGCAGGGAGTGTGTGGCAGCATCCAAAAACAAAGGAAAAAAATGCTTGATCTCAATGAGTTGCCTCCAGATCTCAATGAGCTTCCTCATGATATGGATCAGCAGCAACCCAGCATACAACAAGGAAACTGGACAGAAAATGGTCGATCTGTTTACTACACGCAGGCAAGTCGTGATGGTAACCCTACGGGCCATGACAATGTGGCAGGCCAGTCATCAGCCCGTGGTGCCCCTGTAGTGGTGTCTTTGCAGTCAGAGAGCCATACTCTTGATGACACAGGAACCGAGGCAAATGTTCCTGGTCCAACCAGGACTGAGCTAGGAGCTCGGGCTGTTGACGGAGCTGTGCAAGTAGAAGAAGGAGAGGATGAGGCTGGTTCTCAACCTATGGAACCCTATGTTGGCATGAGGTTTGACAGCCTTCAAATTGCTAAGGATCACTACAACAGTTACGCACTACGGATGGGTTTCTCTATCAAGATGAACACCTCTAGACGGACACACCGCACCAATGAATTGATAAAACAACAGTTTTGCTGCAACAAGTTCAAGAAGCCCAAAGCTGATGATGGAGGAGCTGAGGCTCCTCCTTACCTGGACCCTATTCCAGATCCAACATCTGTTAACAGTGATGAGGAGATGGAAGAAGAACCTCCAATATTTGCTGAAGAGGAGGCTGGTACTAGTAAGAAGAAGAAGAAGCGCAAACGCGAGACAATAAAGCAGACTGAATGCAAGGCGAAAATGTTGGTGAAGCTGATAGATGGGCGATGGGAGGTGACGCACTTTGTTCGTGACCACAATCATCCGCTCGTGAACAAACCTTCATTGTCCAAATACTTGAGATCCCACCAAGGCATCTCACCTGATGAAAAGGAGTTTCTGCGCATCTTGTATAACTGCAACTTGACTACAGGTGTGGTGTTTTTCTATATCCCTTGAAGAATTAAGTTTCCCTCTAGGCAGTCCAGTGTGCAACTGTTATGGTACTACTGTGCAACTGAAATGGCTTAACTATGCAACTGCTGTCCAACTTCCCATGCTTTTTATATATCACTTTGGGTGCTTCTTGTGCAACTAGATTGTCTTTACTGTGCAAATACACAATGTCCTGTATGCAAAAACTGCAAAGTGTTTTTAAAAAGGTGCAGCTAGGTGTCCATTTCCTGTGATTATCTTCTGTGCCAACACGTGTCCTATTACTGTGCAGCTGGATGTGCGCATTTGTGCAACTAAAAAAAGGATATACTGTTTGTTTTTGTATTATGCAGGACGAATGATGCATGTAATGGCAGAGTTCTATGGATCTGAGATGATGGTGCCGTTCGGACCAAAGGCAATAACAAATCTTTGTACAAGTTTTTGTAGAGATGACACAAAGGAGGGTGATTTGATTGAGACAATTGCGCACTTCAAGGATATAGAAAAAACCGATCCAGACTTCTTCTATAAGGTGAAATATGATGAAGAGGACAGAGTTGTCAACATATTTTGGGTGGACGGCTTAGCTCGAAAAGCTTATGCGGAGGCGTACCACGATTGCATATCGTTTGACACCACCTACATGACCAACTTGTACAATATGCCGTTCGCGCCCTTCATAGGAATAAACCGACATGGCCAATCTTTCATGCTGGGTTGCGCGTTTGTGAGGCAGGAGTTGGCATCGAGCTTTGATTGGGTCTTTGGAGCATTCCTAGAGGCTATGGATGGCAAACCTCCTGACAACTTCATCACCGATCAGGATGGTGCGATGAGGCAGTCAATACAGAGCATCTTTCCAACCACCGTGCACCGTTGTTGTCGATGGCACATCATGAAAAAGGCTCAGGAAAAGGTTGGTTGGTTGCTGTGCCGGAATCCAGGACTCTCTGATGATTTCAACAAGTGTGTTGACTTCAGCTTCACTATAGACGAGTTTGAGCAGAATTGGGCTGGGTTAATGATGAAGTATGAGGCTATGGCACACACGCACTTTGAGAAGTTGTACGAATACAGGTCAACTTGGGTGCCGTGCTACTTCAAACACAGGTTCTTTCCCTTCCTCCAGTCTACACAGTGTAGTGAGGGGTTCAACGCCGTCCTCAAAAGATATGTGAACCCACACAACTCAATGTTGAACTTCGTCAAGCAATATGAAAAAATACAGAACCACATCCTTGCCAAGGAAGGCTGCAATGATTACAGGACACAACACCTTGAGATTGAGTTGTGGTCCAACTTCCCAATAGAGAAGCAAGCTTACAAAACCTATACTAGAGACCTTTACCGCAAGTTTAGAGAAGAGTTTGAGCTGATTGGACGTTATAATGCATTCCAAGTTGGTGCTGATGCGTTTGAGCTCAGACCGAACCAGGAATTTGTTGCGAAATATGGTTCTCGAAACTACTTGGTGCAGGCAAGGGTGGAGGAGGGTTCCTATTTGTGTGAGTGTTGTAAAATGGACAAGGACGGCATCCTCTGTTGCCACATCCTCAAGGTGTTCACCCATGTTGGCGTTGATGTCATACCGGAAAGGTACCTCCTAAGACGGTGGACACCTACTGCTGTACCTAGTGCGCCAGGGACTGGTTATGAGCAACCAGATGAAATGCCTCCTCAATTAAAGAAGCAGATAAGGGAGAGGAACATGATATACGATTTTCGGAAACTAGCAAAGTTTGCGAGTGGTTCTGATCCAGCACAAGCTATTGTATACAAGCATATGCGTGCAGCACGTACCGAGATCGGCCACCTGAACAAGTCCAAGAAAAAGAAAAAACCGACTGCTGCAACGGGGCCATCAGATGATGGCAACCCTCGAGGACCTCCTCCACCTCCAGGCAGCAATCAGGGGGCTCATCATCCAGGTAATTACCTGCCCCAACTCCTGATCTAACTAGGTGTGTAACTTCAGTTGCACACATCATTGTGCCCAGTTGCACACACCATGGTAGCCACTTGGACAGAACATACTGCCTAGTTGCGCACGCTGTGTTAGTTCAAGCATCAAGATAACACAGCTAACTTATTTTTCCAGTTATGCATATATGTGATGTCAACCCTCAAGGACCTCCTCCCCCTCCTGGCTGTACACGGCATCCTCCGCCACCTCCTCCCCCGCATGCTCCTCCCAATGGCCCTACAGGCAGCACTCAGGGGGCTCGTCGTCTAGGTAATTACCTTCCCCCAACTCCCCATCAAACTAGGTCTGTAACTCCAATTGCACACATCATGGTGCTCAGTTGCACCGAACAGGCTACCTAGTTGCGCATGCTGTGTTAGTTCGAGCATCAAAAAGATAAACACAACTGACTTGTTTGTCCTGTTCTGCCTATAGGTGATGCCAACTCTCAAAGACCTCCTCCCCCGCCAGGCCCAACTAGCAGTTCCCTTTGTGCTACTCCCAATGGACCTACAGGCAGGACTCAGGGGGCTCATAACCCAGGTTAGTACCTTCACCGACTCCAAAACAAAAACTAGGGTGAGTGACTTTAGTTGCACATATCATAGTGCCCAGTTGAACAGAAACATGCTGCCTAGTTGCGTGCGCTGTGTTAGTTTGAGGATCAAGCTAAAAATCTAACTTGTTTTTCATGTTCTACCCATAGGCGACTACAATCCAAGTACCATGACAGGCCGTGCTACTGCAGGTGTTTTTTTCAACTTAACTTGCACACAACAACCAGTTAGTTGCACAAAATGTACTGTGTGGTTGCACAGAACATCAGTGCTGGTTGCACAATAACAAAAATACTAAACTTTTTATATGATTATTACACAGGTGATCGTGACGGTCCTACTGCCCCGTTGGAGGCTACATCCCTTGCACAAGCTTCTGATGATTTTGTGCCCAGGGATCCTCCAAGGTCTACTACAAAGGGTAGGGCAAAGAGTCAACGGTACAAATCGGCGCTGGAGCTACACCCAAAGAAGAAAAACAAATGCAGCCAGTGCCAATCTACAGAGCACACTGCTGGTGTGTGTCCACAGAGGCTCCTGTGATTCTGTTTCCTCATTTGTAACTTTGGAACAAAAAAGGAAAATAATGATGTCTTTTTTAGCAATGTTGGGACCAAGTGAACACATTCAGCATCTATGATTCCTCTTTATCTAATTTATGCTGCTTGAATTAGTTCATGCACTGTGTAAAAAAAAGTTGCTATTTGTGCCTTTGTTGGCAACTGGTTAAATATTTAGTTGTTGAACAATTGTATATCCAGTGCTCCTAATGTATCAACAAAAGTGATGATATTGAGTTGCAAACGCGATATTGAGTTGCAAACGCAATTACTAGTAGTGTGCAACTACAAAATCTGCTTAAAAATTGTACAAACCAGCAACTTCCTCCATGGAGCAGAAAAAAGTACTGACCTACTCCTTGTCGTATCTCAGCAACTTCCTCCATGGGGCGGTGTTGTGCACGCTGGTGACCCAATCATACGTCAGCTTCTTCCTGATGTTGAGTACTTCCTTGGGGTCGTAGTTGGGCAGTTGGCTACCATTCCACTCGGTGGCGTTAAGCAGTGCGAACAACCCACACTCATTACTGCAAAAATGGGCAAAAAAATTGTCACATAAAATTAAAACCAAATAAAGGTAATGCACTCTGTGCAACTGCTTATGTCCTACTGTGCAACTGCTATGTGTTCCTACTGCAACTCATTATGTGCCACTGTGCAACTACTTATGCGCACTCTGCAACTAGCTAGATAATCCATTAGAAACTCATAAAAATGATAAAACAGATTGAAGACTAGTACTGTGTCTTAAAAATACTAAAGATTGCACATGTAGAAAAATTTAAAAACTACAAAATGATGGTATTGATTGAGAAGGAATGAAATGCTTATTGTCTTACTTGCCGAGCTGCTTCGGTACGTCAATGTCAATAATCTGGAAGTGCTCGATGCTGAACTTTGGGTAATGCTTCCTCCATAGCTGGCGTACTGCCCCCGCGATGGTAGAGGCGTGTTCATCAGCTCAATGTTGTCCAGCGTCCTGCTTGAATCAAGAACTTCGAAGCGTCCGTCCCTCCGTCCCTCAAGTTGACACTGAAGACCCAATAATGCCTCCCTCCGTCCTTATCGGTTACATCTGCGCACTCGAGCACTGGCAGCATGACCTGCAAGCGTGAACGATTTCAGACACAAATACAAGATGTAGCTAAGAAAAACAGTAAAAGACTTGGTCAAGTTAAAAACGGGTTGCAACAAGTATCTGCCAACTAACAGATGTGTCATGTGCAACTGGACATGCTGTGGGTGCCAACTAAAAAAAGATTGATGATGTGGGCACAACACTCACCAAGTCTTTCTTGTCGAGACGGTTCTTGTAATCAAACTTCTTGTTCATCTCATTCACATTGTGGATCCCTTGCTGTAATTTTATCTGCAGAGATTATAAAACATGGCTCAAAACTCCTTAGTAGGTGAAAGGCCTCCCTCAAATGGTCAACGAAAAAGTGCTACAAAACAAAGATGAGGGTAAAAATAAGGTTTTGGAAAAACTTACAGAAAACCTTAGTGGCATAACAACCTTCTTTGACCCTTCTGGTAAGTTATCCATGATGTGTAAGATTCCAGTCTCAATAACAATTTTTGACAACCATTGAACCGGCTTCATCGAATCAACTAACTCCTTTAAAGAAATGTAGAAAGCACCATACCTGATTATCTCAGGGCTGATTTTTTTGAAAGCAATAAAAAGACAAGTTAGCTCGAAGGGTCACAGCAGCAAAAAAATGTGCATGAAAATGAAAAAAGAACAGTGTGCAACTAAAAGCCCTGTTCTGTGCAACATACTATGCTTTCTGTGCAACTAAGTGGCTGGTGCTATGCAACTAAAAAAGATATGTATGTAGGCTGTGGGGAGTTAGTTTACCTGGTAGCTCCATCATTTGCTCCTTTGTGATGCCTGACCCAATACAAGAGGGCAGCGTAAAGCTTGTTCACTACCTCATTGGTGCTGAAAGTCTTGTTCTTGTTGTAGTCGATGAATGGAGACCTTTGAGATGCTGCGGGCCTTCTTACCCTCCTCTGTCTTCGTGCAAGAGGTGGCCCCGAAGAACTGCTCGTGCCAAGTTCTGGTTCTGCGCATATCGGGGTGTGGCAATTCTCTGGTGAACCAACATCTAGTTCTTGAGCTATTGCCTTGCCAGCATCAGCAGCATCACATCCTTCATTCACAGCTGCTGGGTCGAACTCACACTCATCGATTCTAATCACACCGGCTTCCGCTGTATCTACTGCTGGAGCAGGTGCTAGAGCATCACCATCTATGCCGAGGTCAAAAGATGGTGCATCGCAGAACCCGTCACCATGATAAGAGTTTGATCTTCATAAGGGTTCAAGGACCAGGGCATCTCCTTGCGGCACAAACACGGGTGCATCATTCACTGACTTGGTTCGCAATAGTGTTGTAGTTGGCGGCCTTGGAGGCTTGCACCTACTTATAATGTCGAACACCTCCTCTTGTGTTAATGGTTGCTGAAAGACAGCTCTTGGGGATGGCACTTTGATAGTTGGATCACCTCCTTTTGTGTTTGGCATTGAAGCATCTCTATCAGTAGGCACCTTGGGACTTGCAGTTGCAGTGGTGCCTTCCTGACCAGCTGTGATGGTTTTGACTGTGACCATACTGCTAACTGACACATCAGTTGGCACACTGGTATCTGTAGTTGGCATCTTTCCAGTCTGAGTTGGCAGCAACCTGGCAGAACTTGGCACCCCTGCATCAATGGCTACGGCTCGCAGCTCTCTCTCGTCTCTGAACCCCAAATCTTTTGTGGCCTGTTCCCCCTTTGCGCCCCTGGCAAACTTGACAATCTTCTGCTTAGGTGGTTTTGGTGGGACTGTTGAAAGGGGAGTCTTCCCCTTGATCTGTTGAACTTCTCTGACATTGGTTGGCTCTCTGCTCACTACTGTTGGCATATCAGTTTGAAGCACAGCTTCCTTGACCATATTTACTTCAGCATCTGCACTCACCATCTTCTCCTTGGTTTGAGGCAACTGCAGATTCTTCTTCATTGAAACTGCTTTACACTTCTGGACCACGTGAGGGTTTGCCGTGGATGCTGCCTTGCTCTTGCTGGAGCTTAGGTCTGGGAGCTGCTTTAAATATTCCTTGTATTTTTCCTTTGAATGAACCCAGTCAAGACCCTTTCCTGCTTCCTCCATGTCAATTTGATTCTTTTCAGCATCAGTTGATAAGAACAGGCTCTTGTCAATGGCAAAGTTGATCTTCTCACACATATCTTTGTCGCTGAAATCTGGCACGGGAAAGGTGGTTGGCAAAGCTGGCTTCAAGTTGCAGAGCTTGAACATATCAATGCTGCCCTGAGACTCTGCTTCGTCATTTTTCTTTGACTTTGGCAAATCCTTGTCTTTCCAGCAAGTCTTGTCAATCAACATCTGTAGTGTGCTCCTGCTACTCAATGAATTGCTGCTGCTCGCAGGGGTGGCGTGAGTGCTAGTCCTCCTGGATGTGTTGCCACCTGTACCACCAGAACCAGGGGCGTTGTCATCATCATCGTCATCGCTGCTGTCGCTGCCTCCATTGGATCCCCCTTTATCATCACCATAATCATCCTCGTCTTCTTCATCCTTGTCTTCTTCCCTCTCACTGCCATCAGTTGCTGCGCCTTTGTCTTCTCCCCTCTCACTGCCATCAACTGCTGCCCCTTTGTCCCCGTCCCACTCTCTGGCCTCACCTTCTTCTTCCTCCTCCTCTGCATCACTATCTTCTTCCTTGTCCTCCTCCTCTCCTTTGTCCTCTTCTTGTTTGTCCTCCTCCTCCTCCTCCTCCTCCTCCTCTTCCTCCTCATCCTCCTCCTCCTCTGCATCTTCTTCATTGTCATCCTCATCCTTGTCCTCCTCCTCTGATTCATCCGCATCTGTCTCCTCATCGTCGTCAGCATCTATCGCTGCTTCCATTTCCTCATCTTCTTCTGAATCATCCTCAACAAATTCTTCTTCTTCTTGTATAGTTGACCGCCATCTCTTTCTTTTTGGAGCACGGCGTGATGCCCCAGTTTGCATTGATGGCTGCTGTACGTAAGGATCAATATCTGGTTCCTCGTCATCAATCTTGGCAACTTCTTCAATGAAGGTGCCAACCTGTTCAGTTACAGCCTTGCATAGCTCATTGACCACTTTCGCAATTTTTGCCTTTTTCTGCATCAACACAAAAAAGATTCAGTACTGATTCAGTTAGAAAAAATAATAAAAAGTAAAAATGTCTGTAACTGACCATGATGTGATAAGCAAAAACGACTAATACACACTTTCTGGCCAACTAAAAACATGATTCTAGCCAACTACACATGCACTGTGGCACAAAGTAAAAACCATGCATTTCTGCCAAAAGTTGATGACAATGGTTGTAAATGAACACTTTGACTATCCAAAAGAACATGTGCAACTACAAAAGCTTATATGTGCAACTGAACATACATTACAGCCAACTAAATTCTGAATTTTCGCAACTACAAAAGTTATACATGTCCAACTGAACATACATCCCAGCCAATAGAAAAAATATTGGTAAGTGATACAAGTTTCTGTATGCAAAACACTAACCTGCGGATTGTATGTTATTGGTAACTTGGATGCCACAAATGCTTCAGCTTGCAAAATTCCACCAAACAGTGGTGTCTGCTCCGTGCCTCTATACTCCTCTTTAAGCTGATGTGAAAAAAAAAGAGAAACAGAAAATAACAAGGTTATCAAAATAGATTTGTGTGTTGAATGAAACCACACATTACAACCTGTGCAACTACAACAAGATACTGGGGTAGACAAATTCAACTATACATATATGCAACTGAACAAAGACACAAAAACTGTGCAACACACATGGCACCTAAAAAAAGTTCCTACCAACTGATGCAACACATCTGTGCAACAAGATTAGTAAAACTGTGCAACTTAAAAAAGATGGTGTGCCAATTTAAAATGAGCATGTGTGCAGATTGCCAAACTTAAAGCTATAATCTGTGCAACTACATGCATTGTTGTGCCAACTGATGACAGTTTTCTGTGCAATTTCCAAAAAGAGTGACCAGACATCAAAAGAACATAGAAGGAAGACACTGTTGGAAAAAAACAAAAAAGAACTCACTTGTAATTTGCCGAACACACCAGGAGAGATAGTATCCTTCTTGATCACCTTGGCAATTAGAGTACTATCCCATGCATTCGATCGTATCGCGCAGTTGCTTACTGGGATGTCATGTACGAGTGCATCAAGGTATAGTATCTGCACCAGACCCAAACAAAAGAAAAAGCCAAGTTCAGTTATTGTTATGAGAATTTCAGCAAACTATAACTGCACAGAAAGAACAGGAACAGATGGAAAAAGTGGTCGTTTTCACTAACCATCAAGTGATACAAGCAACAGCAAACAGTTTGCTTCTCCTGGTCCATGTTCCGGAAAGCTTCGTTAATGTGTTCTGCTACAAAGAGGCAGATGTTTGTATTCTTTAGCATTTGATGATCTAGCACAAGTCCATAACACTTTGGGCTGAGCTTCAAGGCCGTGGTTGGTGCTAGAGAAGTGCTGAAGGCAACCGCAAGCCAGGCCATAAAGAATGTGTCATCCGTTCTTCCAGCCATATGCTCAATCATCTTGAGCCATGTAGTGATCTGGGGATGAGAATTTCCAGTTATGTTGAAAGCCTGTCTGAATCTCCTAGTTGCATCCTTGTCAACTAAATATCTGACTTTTGGACCCTTGTTTGGGAGATCAAATACCCTCTGAACACTGTCAGCATCGACACGGATCCTTCCCCTTCCTGGGAAAACCATTTCAGAGGTCTGTGGCTGGTAGGACTGCACTAGGAACTTAGTGAGATCCGCTGGAAGTGTGTCTGATAAGTTCAATAGCCCCCCGACCGACCTCGAAACTAGCTCTGATTTCTGTAGTGGAGTTAGAGAGGCGTTGAAATTTGCAAAGCGCGCTGGTGATGCCCTTATCCTGCCTGCTTGTGATGGTCGCTCCACATCTTCCCCTGGAGCCACCTCAACTCCTTCACCGCTGCCCTGTTGATTAGAAAATGAAAGCATTACACAAACATTAAACACAAGAGAAAAAACAAGAATGAAAAAAAACTAGCAATCATCATTTGGATCAGTATTAGAATGAGTTATATATTCATAAAATGGATCATGCCAACTGCAAAGACTGCCGGTGTGCAACTGAATGTGCAACAATAAAACAGTAAATAAAAAAAGAACGAGACCTGGCAGCTACAAAAAGTTCTAGTGTATGTGCAACAATAAGAAATGATATTGCAACACAAGAAAAACAGTAACTAAAAAAAAGGTTTGCAAAGAACTATTCAAATAGCTCATAAAAACACACAAAAAACCCACATACCTCAGCATCTGCTGCGGAAGATGCGACAGCTTCTCCAGCAACTGCTGCCTGCACAAAAAAATGACCACTGATGTCAACTATGAAAAGATGCCAACTAGTGAACTACAAGATGCCAACTAATGCCAACTAATGTCAACTGTATTTAAATCAAAATGACTAGAGATGTCAACTACAAAAGGTTGTTATTGACAGACTAAAAACAAAAATAGTGTTCCGAACTGCTGCATAATTTCATCACTATCTAAAAAAGGTGAGAAAAACACTTATATTTGAGATTTTACTTACCCTAGAAGATGACTCAGCTCCCTTGCCAAGTGCTGCACGTCTAGTCCGCTTTACAACACGGAACTGATCAGCATCCTATGAAAAAAAACATGAGCATGGGGAAAAATAAAAAAATGTTATATGACCCAAACAAAACCAAAAAAATGGACTTGTGTCATCAACATGCCACTTACCTCAACATCCTCTCCCTGCTCAACACTCTGCGCAGGTCGTGGCTGGCGATTAGCAGGACGCTTCGAGTTCCGGCGAAGAGGCTGACTTCCAGAACACTGATTAAGCAACCAAAAGAAAACATGAAAAAAAGACATTAGCATACATGCATAAGTTGAAAAACAACTCAAAAACAAAAGAAAAAAAGTGAATAAAAATACATCTCCTTCATTGCCACCCGCATCTCCTCCTATTATAACCATTTTTGCCCTGCGGCAGGAAATACAACAAAAAAAACATAGTTAGAAGATGTGGACAACCAACTACTACAATCATGCAGCCAACTGGGCAGTAAACCTTGTGCAAACTGGACATCAAATAAGCCAACTAACTTTTTTCCGCCTAATTATTACTTGCCAACTGTGACAAGTAATACCTAGACAGAAAAAAGTTAAGTAAAGGCAACAAGCTCAGTGAGATAACTTATTCTGAAAAAAGCGTCCCTAGTTGAACATGAAGGGAGACACATGAAAACAACCACATCCACAACAAAAGACTTGCACATTGAGAAAAATTAAAAATGGAAAATTGGCAAGCATTGGTACTAATTTGCACAAATCAAGGGGTCCTAGTTGCACAAAGCAGGAGAATAACACATAAACCACCACAGCCACCACAACGCTGGTGGATTGGGTAGATTATATTGGAAAATTGGCAAGCATTGGTGCTAAAATTGTACAAACAAGAGTCCCTAGTTGCACACAGCAGAGGGGGGAACAGCCAACTAGTAAAAGTGTATAACATATGCAACTAAGTAAAACCAACTAAGTAGAGCAACTGGCACAAGTGTATAACATATGAATAGCCAACTTAGTAAAAGTGATGCAGCCAACCGAGCAGGCAACTTGTGCAACTGAACACAGTATAGACAACCACCTAGTACAAAAACAGTGAGCCAACTGACCAAAACAACTGCTGCAACTGCAGAGCATATGGACAGCCAAGTACTATATGGACGCAGCCAACTGAGGAGAATTTTTTGCAACTAACCACTTAAATCTCTGAACACCAACTACGAAATCAGCCAATGCATTGCACACAAAAACAGTGAGCCAACTGACCAAAACAACTGCTGCAACTGCAGAGCATATGAACAGCCAAGTACTATATGGACGTAGCCAACTGAGAATTTTGTGCAACTAACCACTTAAATCTTTGAACACCAACTACGAAATCAGCCAATGCATTGCACACAACATTGCGCACATCTAATACAACTTACAGAATAACTAAGAATCATGAACAGATCTCAAATCTCTGCAAAATTGAACGGAACATGAAGTAAACAGCCAAATCGCCCTAAAATCGCGCAAACGGGGACTGCACGTTGACCCTATCCAGCCACCCCCGTGCCGTGAACTATGCCTCCAATGATTCCCCCGCGAGGAGAACCACCCGCAAGCTGTCGCCAAACTGAGCACTCCGCCGCGACGCCCCGTTCGGTGGAGAGGATGGCGAGGAGGAAGACGAAGACGGAATGGGGAGAGAACTCGCTGTGCGAGGGATTTCAGGCCACCTTGTAGATCCCGACCACCGTTGGGCGCGTGCTGCGAGATGGGAGAACGGAACTCAACGTGACCAAAATCGAAGATAAGCGGGGGTAGTTCGCGCCGTTCCCGAACCCTAGAGAGCATTCCCCTCGCATTTCGGCACCATCCGCGCTCTGCGAGATAGAGAAAGGGAGGAGAAGCACGTAGAAGTGGAGGGAGAGCATACCTCCGGTGGCGAGGAGCACCAGCGATTCCCCGGCGAGGAGAACCACCCGCAAGCCGCCGTCAAATCTGAGCACTCCGCCCGCCACGCCCCGTTCGGTGGAGAGGATGGCGAGGAGGAAGACGATGAAGGAAGGACGGGAGAGAGAGCACGCTGCGGCGAGGGATTTCAGGCGCAGATTTCGAAAACCACCGCCCACGACCCCCACTACTCTCTCCTCTACCACTTACAGGTGGGCCTCCCACGTCCGGATGCGGACAAAACCGCCCACGACCGCGGTGCGCGACCAATCCAGACCAGGTGGCACCTGGCGGATCTGGGAGCGATCGCTCGCGCGATCGAACGGCCACGGGCCGGCCGCCCGTTTCGGTCAGTTAGTGGCCGGCCACTTTTTAGACTTTAGGTTTATCTTTTGCTACGGTAGCTCTCAGCTATATATTTTTTTCCTCCTGATTAGTTGGGCAGTGCACTACCACCTCTCAATCTGCATGCATCTCAAAGATGGCTTTTCCATTATATACTACTCCCTCCGTTCTTAAATATAAGTTTTTTAGAGATTTCATTATGGACCACATATGGATGTATGTAGATGCATTTTAGAGTGTAGATTCACTCATTTTGCTCTCCATGTAGTCCATATTAGAGTCTTTACAAATACTTATATTTAGCAACGGAGGGAGTACACGATACAAGAGAATGGCATAGGTTGTGCTTGCCAGTTAAACTATGTTCTCATGCCTAATGCTATTACGTGTCAGCACTGCTCGTATCAGTGTATTAGTGTACCATACTGTACACAGATACGTAGTGTTAGAAGGGAGAGAGGGGATTGGTGGAATATTCGTTGTATTGCTTGAGCCTCGTGGGCATATATATAGGAGTACAATCATCTACTTGGAGTACAAAACAAGCCAGAACAAATCCTAGTCTATCGCGTCCTTCCTAATAAACATTATACTCAACATCCCCCCGCAGTCACAACGGTAGCGACGCAGACGGTGAGACTGGAGAAGATTCCGAAGGCAAGCCGACGGACACCCCCCCACAGTCGCAACGGTCGACGCATCGCGGAGTCGTGGCTGGAGTGGCAAACGACGAGGTTGCTCAAGCAAGGCGGTAGCCCTTTGTGCCGTTTGTCGAGGTAGCCGAGAGCGTATGGTGGTGGAGCCGTGGTCGAGGTAGCCGTGCGAAAAATGTCGTGGTCGATGTCGAGTCGGGGTAGCCGGTGTCGATGAAGTCGCCGTGGAGCCGCGGGTGCAAGGAGACGCCGAGTTAGCATGGGCGCAGTGGTGTCGAAGTAGTGGTGCGCCGGGAAGAAGATGTTGTTGACGACGCGTCGCGGCGGGGTTGCCAAACTCGGGGACACATCATAGATGAAGGCACGCGTCGGTGTTGCCAGCACCGGGCATGCGTAGACGGACGAAGACGAAGTTGACGAAGCGCCGCACCAGGCTTGCCAGGCCCGGGGACACATCGTGGACGAAGGCACGCGGCGGTGTTGCCAGTACCGGGCATGCATGGACTGGGACCTGCACGAGCTGTACGCCATGTCGAAGAAGTCGGAGAGGCCAGCAGAGAAGGACTCGACAACGGTTGCGGCGCAAATCAGCGCGGGGCCGGTGTCGCCCGCGGTTGTCGGAGTAGACGAAGTGGTCGTGGTAGATGACGGCGACGCTGGCGACGGGCTGATGCTGGACGAAGACGAAGAAGGTGGACGGGCGGCGGCGGCTACGTGGGTAGCGGCGGGGCGACCAAAGAAGAGCAGCGGTGGCGGCCTGACGGCGGTGGCGGCAGCTAGGTTAGAAACGCGGCGGCGATGCTCGAAGTAGGCGAAGAACCCCTTGCAGCGTGACGAAGACCAGCGCGGACAGTGGCATTCCCACGCCAAGGGAGACGGCGCGGCGCATACCACGGGAAGTCAACGCGCGTGGACGACGAAATGGATACCATGTTAGAAGGGAGAGAGAGGATTGGTGAAATATTCGTTGTATTGCTTTAGCCTCGTGGGCATATATATAGGAGTACAATCATCTACTTTGAGTACAAAACAAGTTAGAACAAATCCTAGTCTATCTCGTCCTTTCTAATAAACATTATACTCAACACGTAGGTGTCCCGTTTTGGAATTAAAGCACGATGTGCCTTGTTGGTATGTGCTTGAGCAAATCGTATCTCACGTCATTCTTGCTGTGAGCTACGTAGTAATAAAGGTCGGATGGTTCTCCGATTCTTAAAATAATCTGTCTGGCTGAATTGTGCCTATGGAGAATGAGTATACACTAGTAGACAAAGGGTCAAACGTGAAGCACATTAGTGCCGGTTTGAATTAGAGCCGGCACTAATGTGTACATTAGTGCCGGTTCGTGGCGGCGATCAATAGTACCGGTTCGTGGCGAACCTTTAGTACCGGTTCATGCCACGAACCGGTACTAAAGAGGCTGCATCAGCCTGCTGTCAGGCTATGGCCCCACCATCACCATTTAGTGCCGGTTCTTACCACGAACCGGTACTAATGAGGTTATGGCAAGCTGTTTTTAGTCCCACCTCGCCAAGAGAGAGGCAGTATGAGCGGTTTATAAGCCGTGAGTGCACAGACAATGACGAAGAGTTGCAATGCTCACCTACATGTTGATTAGCTTCAAGCCTTGCGGAATAGCATAGATTGCACTGAGCTATGTGCAGTGCAGTCTACACTATTCCGAATGGCTTGAAGCAAATTAACCAGCATTGCACCTCTTTTTTATTTTTAATAACTTATTTAAACTCCGGACTTCTTTTGTGTTCAGTATGCAACATTTAAAGCGACGTCATCAATTTCCAACATGTTCTGACATCATTTGTTGTTTTTCGGTCATTTACCTAATTGTTTAGAGAGCTAAATGACCGTGAAATTGAAAATCACTACAAAATGAATCCTGAAAATGTTGAAACTTGGCATGGTATCATCATATCACCCGCATAGCATGCGCGAAAGAGTAGAGAGGGTCACGGCAAAAACTGGACGCACTTCGTGTACAAACTGGACAAACTCTTTCCGAGTATCAGGCTTTCGGAGTCCGGAGTGGGTACTAATGTGCATCCCACCAATCAGGAAGAATCACACGGATCGTGTGTTTCTTTCTAGCTCTTGCGAGTCGTTGGATCAAGGGTGTGTTTCTTCCTAGCTCATGTGAGTCGTTGGATCGAAACTACCACAATCACTTTGTGAGCCAGACGACCCTATATATAGCTAGCCCACCTCTTGCCTTCCCTGCATAAGTCTTTCAGTTCATCGACTACATACATCTACCAGTTAATCGACTGCATACATCTACCAGTTCATCGACTGAATACAAATCATTCGGATTCGCCATCATACGTCCAACCGTGCATTTGATATGCATATATATGCATCACGAGCCACGGTTAGGCTGTATGATGGCGATACCGATTGGTTTGTTCTAGATCCGACATAAAAGGTTTGATACAACTTCTTTTTTGTGACATAAGAGCTATCTCTCCTCCTACCTATTTTAGTTACACAACTACCTATTTGTGCCAAATTTTCACTTTTGCTGTTGCTCTTGCATCATAAGCATCCATGTTAACTGGACTTACAAGTAATGCAATTTAACCAAACTATCTTGTGATCTTCGCCAAGAGAGAGGCAGTATGAGCGGTTTATAAGCCATGAGTGCACAGACAATGACGAAGAGTTGCAATGCTCACCTACATGTTGATTAGCTTCAAGCCTTGCGGAATAGCATAGATTGCACTGAGCTATGTGCAGTGCAGTCTACACTATTCTGAATGGCTTGAAGCAAATTAACCAGCATTGCACCTCTTTTTTATTTTTAATAACTTATTTAAACTCCGGACTTCTTTTGTGTTCAGTATGCATCATTTAAAGCGGCGTCATCAATTTCCAACATGTTCTAACATCATTTGTTGTTTTTCGGTCATTTACCTAATTGTTTAGAGAGCTAAATGACCGTGAAATTGAAAATCACTACAAAATGAATCCTGAAAATGTTGAAACTTGGCATGGTATCATCATATCACCTGCATAGCATGCGCGAAAGAGTAGAGAGGGTCACGGCAAAAACTGGACGCACTTCGTGTACAAATTGGACAAACTCTTTCCAAGTATCAGGGTTTCGGACTATACAAAAATAAATAATGCAAAAAATAAAAAAACTATACAAAAAAATTACTCAAAAATAAATAGAAGAAAATAAATAATGCAGAAAAGAAAAAACTATATAAAAACTAATCAAAAATAAATAAAAGAAAATAAGTAATGCAGAAAAGAAAAAACTATATAACAAATTTATTGGCGCACTGCCCTGTGGGTCTACCAGACCTAGGGTGTGCAAATGCAGGCCCAGGAGGGCCAGCAGACTCACAGGGCAGCGCGCCCTAATTAATTAGGCCCAGAAGCCTGCTATATAGAGGAGTTCGAAGAGGTAGCCGCGGTTGGGTTTATAAACCAGTGCGGCTGCCCTTCGCCGGGCGAGGTGGGACTAAACTTTGGGGTGACAGTGCAAGGCTTTTAGTACCGGTTGGAGCCACCAACCGGTACTAAAGGCCCCCCCTTTAGTGCCGGTTGGTGGCTCCAACCGGTACTAAAAGCCTTCGTTTTCCGCCGCTTGGCCTGGCGAAAATAGGCCTTTAGTACCGGTTGGAGCCACCAACCGGTACTAAAGGCCCATCCTATATATATAGCTGTTACAAAAATTTCAGTTTCATCCCCACTTCGTCTCCAACCTCCGCCGCGCGCGTCGCACGATCCCGTCGTCGTCGCCCGTCGTCCGTCGTCATCGTCGCTGTCCCCGCCGCCGCCCGTCGTCGTCGTCGTCTCGCGCTGCCGCCCCGAACGCCGCCGCCGTCCGTCGCCATCGCCGCGGCCGTACGTCTCTCTCTCGCTCCCGCACACACACACACACACATACATACACACACATACACACACACACCGACGCCCCCGTCCCGTACGTCGGCGCCCCCGCTCGTACGTACGGGCCGGCGGCGTACGGGGCCGCACACACACACACATATACCACACACACACGCATACACACACACATACACACATACGTACACACATATACGTACATATACACACACATGCATACACACACACATACACACACACATTTTTTTTACTTATTTTCTGTTTTTTAGAAAAGTTAATTAGATGATCGAATGTTAGATTAATGTCGAATGTTAGATGAATTAGCTAGATAGATAGAAAAATTGTCGAACTAGAGATTAGAACTAGTTGAATAATTAATATAACTAGTTTATTTTTAGTAAGAAAATTTAGGTATATGAGATTAGAACTAGTGGAATAATTAATATAACTAGTTTATTTTTAGTAAGAAAATTTAGGTATATGAGATTAGAACTAGTTGAATAATTAATATAACTAGTTTATTTTAGTAAGAAAATTTAGGTATATGAGATTTGATGATCTAATTAAAATATTATTTGTTAATGAGTTTTTCTGTTTATTTATTTTTTTATATATTTTGAGTTTATATAAATGTTAGATTAATGTCGAATGTTAGATGAATTAGATAGAAAAGTTAAATATATAGTAATGTCAATTGAATATATAGTTAGATATATTAATGTCAAATGTTAGATGAATATATATTTGGCTAGATATAGGTGTTTAATATTTCACCTATATGAACATAGGAAATGTCATCTGACGACGAAAAAGATTTTATTTTGTGCGAACACTGTGAAGACCAGCGCGGCCTGTGCGACCAAAATTTCCTTGTTGATGGTAGGCGCTTCAGCATCAAGCTGGATGAGACATTCGAAGTTGATACAGTAAGTCACTTTGTCAATTATTATTTGAATGCAAAACTTATGCTTCATTTGCTTCAACTTATAATTTTAAATTTTCACTATTCTACTAGCGCATCCCCTGCCATGCAAGAATTTTTATCTTGATAAGATAGGTTTTAGTGCTATAGATGATATGGAGGTAAAGAGAGTTTACTTGAATACAAAGCATGGGTATACTTTCAACGTCAAATTATATAATGGAGACACATACACCCATTTTGAATGCAAAACTTGGCAAGCACTATGCAAGGCTTATGCATTTGAGCCTGATATGGTTATCACCTTTGATATTCGTCCGGAAGATGATATTGAAGGTAATATAGACATCTGGGTCGATGTGCAAACGCCTCCAGTTCTACCATTTGGTGAGTTTTTCTCAACCATGCATGCATATGTTTATGTCTTTCATACAGTTTATTCAAAAATAGTTGACAACTAATTTGTATTGTCAGCTTATTTCGGTTCAAGCAAACATGTCCGGCGCTTGGTAGACAGGACCTACTACTGCCCCGGAGCTCAACTAAACTGCGAGGAGATAAGTCATTATGTTTCATGGCTTGAGGATCTTAATACTGTCAAGACAAAATTTTTTCCTACTTAGAAATGTTAGTACTCAAAACGTGCGACCAATGGTGATCGTATTGAACGACGGTCACATCTATAATCAAAAGATGGTAAGATTTTAAATATTTGTCCTTAATTAGTGCATCTTTTGCATACATTATTTTTGAAGCTAAACTTTCATTGCTTAGTATATTAATTACTATACGATGTTGTTTAACAGGGACTTCCGATGACAGTTGTGCCTCAGTGGATCGAGACAAAAGGTCGCATGTCAATGGTTAGCTTACGACCAAGATTTCCTACATTAATATTGCACATGAGTGGATTCAGGATTTCTGAAAGCAAAGAATGCTTAATAGTGAAAGATTGGAGCAAAATTGTTAACGATCGCAGAGAAGTACTAGAGGGCAGTAAGGAGAAGCGCAACCCAAGATTAGGAGACAGATTCATCTGCATGCTCCAGTATGATGAATCAGGAGAGCTATACATGTTCTATGCTATTCTACCTGAGAGGGAGCAGCAGGATCAGTAGCTACTAGTTCATGCTCTTAATTAGTACTTGTCTCATGTCCGTGTCCTGAACTTCGATCTTGGTGACGATTATGTTGAACTTGATGATATCTTTGCTTCTGTTACAAAGTGAATGTTTCCTCTTTAAGCTAGCCAGCGTTGATGATGATTAGATAGCTAGCGCGGTAATGACTATGATGATTAAATAGTGGTAATTAGACGACTACGATGATTTTTAGCTAGCTAGAGTTTATTTATTTATTAATATGCGATGATGATGATGATGACGACTACAACTCATTATAACGTAAAACGATCCTAAATTAAATTGATAACACAAATTTAATTTAAAAATACAAAATAAAACAAAAACCCACAACCATTTAGTACCGGTTGGTGTTACCAACCGGTACTAAAGGGCTCCCGGCCTCCGGAGCTGGCTCGTGCCACGTGGTTCCCCTTTAGCACCGGTTCGTGCTGAACCAGTACTAAATGGGGGGGCCTTTAGTGCCGAAAGGTTAGTGCCGGTTCCATAACCGGCACTAAAGGCCCTTACAAACCGGTACTAATGGCCCGTTTTCTACTAGTGATATGATATGCCCAATTCTGGACTTCCTAATCAATCACTTCACAGATCTTACCAAGGGTGATCCGGTTGCTGCACAGCCATCTGGGGGCGGCGGCCTGCTTCCAAACCAGAGACTAGTACTTGGATTCTTCCAACCATCCTTCGAGATCACGGAGCCTAAGCCAACACCTGTTGCGGCTAACGCCAAAAAATCCCGTCCCCGTTGGCGGCTCTAAGTTCTACCACTTTCACCCAAGAAAAAAAATAACGATGGCCTAAGAATAAGACGATGTATATTATTTATTTAGCAAAACAATTCTCAATACGCTATAGCGCGTCATTTTTTTTCAGTGCTTCCACCACAACAAGGACCTGATGGACCACGGCTTCAGCTCCAACTCCCTCGTCCGGCCCGGCCGGGAAGCCGCCCCGCTGGCGCTAGGCGTGGAGTCTGTGTGGGTTCGTTCATCCACCGGAGGGTGTCGGTCCATCAAACATCGCCGACCGCCGAGATCGAAGTCTGGACCACGTCATACAACCTGACGTTTCTCCTGTACTCCCTCCGTTCCAAAATAGATGACTCAACTTTGTATTAATTTTAGTACAAACTTGGGTCATCTATTTTGGAACGGAGGGAGTACTAACTAATTACCAATCAGCACTATACCATGATAGAGATTACGTGCCACATCTATGTGTTGGCATAGTGTGCCTTTGCCGACAGATAAGTCGTAGCTAACACCAACGCTGACAGAAGATGAAAGAGCGACTGTCGGAGTAATGGGCCACGGGTAGGCTAATCCGAGACCCAGAACCTTTCAAGACATCGGGGCCGGCTTTGCCCCTCAAGAATCCCAAGACAGAAGGGCCGCCCCTGGGAGTCGGCTGTGGCACCGCCGACTACCCACTCGCGGCCGAATCCCAGAGACGGCTACGAAACGGGCCGACTCCCAGCTGGCAGCTTCCAGAGGAGCCGGCTCTGGGGAGTCGGCCCGCGACTTCACCACCTCATGCCTTCGCGAGGAGGGACGGGACGGGGCGTGGCCTCAGTACGGGCCACGCCCGCCCCTTACCAAGGGCAGGCATGGCCACAGTGCTTCGTACTAACGGTGATCTCCGTCCGGCGCAGCACCGTCACAGAAGTGCTCGTCATCGGCCACGGCGAGCACTTCGACGGCAGAGCTCACGACCCGCTCGATGCGGCACTGCAGGACCTGGATGCGCCCATTCCAGAGGACGCTGACGCCAAGACGTTGGAGGCACGCCGCCTCTAGCTCGTCGAAGGCGCGAAGAAGCTGGCAAGCATGAGACGCTTGTCAGAGGCCTGTCAGCGTGAGATGGATCGTGCTGTGGGCTGCTCGCCAGCCCCAACGGGGCCTAGCCGCCTAGGCGCGGTCCGACAGCGCGGCGCGGACATCGCCAGCATGTTTGGGGCCAATCGCCCCGTATACGCCACGCCCGCGGAGAACATCCGAGCCGCCCAGGCGGCAGCAGACGAGTTGGACACCCTCGAAGGCGAAGAGCGCCGCCTGATGACGGAGCGAGTCCAGCGACTCCTCGACGCGGCTGCCGCGTAGAACGCGGCCGGCTGCCGCACTGAGGCACCGCGACAACAGAACGACGACCTGCCACCCCGCCGGGATCAAGGGGCGACGTCTCGGACGCCGACTGGCGGCGTCCGCGGAAGGAAAGACAAGGAGCCGGTTGCTAGCCGCAGTCGGACCCACATCACCATCGAGCGCGACCAAGACGGCCGCCCGAGAGCAATGGAGCGGCGGGACGACTATCTGCCCCCTCCACCTCGCAGGGAAAGGCGAGTCTCCCCGCCGCCCGTTGAGCATCCGACTCTCGGAGGCCGCCTCGGTCGCCGAGAGGGAGTCGGAGAGAATGATGCCCGCCACCGGATCGACCGACTCCACCGATCCCTGGCGCTGGAAGAAGAAGACGAGTTGGGTCCGCCATGTTTCGGCCCCCGCATCTGAGATGAGCCCTTTCCCAAAGGGTTCACTCTCCCCAGAGATACTCCCAAGTACACCGGCTTCGTGAAGCCGGAAGATTGGCTGGTTGACTACTCCACAGCCGTCAGCATAGCAAACGGCAACAAGCGAGTTGCCGTGAAGTACGTTCCGCTCATGCTCCAGGGCATGGCCCGGACATGGTTGAACAGCCTGAAGCCCGAAATCGGCAACGCGTGAAACAGAGCCCGCACACCTGAGCGGTGAAAGAGAATATTGGGCTCTGTTCGGCCGCAACCGATTTCGGCTTTTAAATCATGTTTTTCTTGGCCCTTATCCGTGCTTTACAGGTCACGATTTTAAGGGGTCTATTAGATATGCTATTGGTTAGAGCATCTCTAGCAGACCCCGCAAAACGCCCTGGCTCGTAAAATAACCGTCAAAATGCGGGTCCGCGCGAAAAATCTCGCCCGAACAGATCCTACAAACGCGGCCGGCCCGTAAAAAATTATGAGGGCGCGGCAAAATCTCGGTCCCAACCCGCGAATATGCGGGTTCCCCCTGCATAAAGCGGGAGCGGTTGGTGGGGAGGACATTTCAACCCGCGCTTTTCCCCACCTACCACCTCCCTACTCCCCCTCGGCCCGCTACCCACGATTCCGGCCAAAGTAGCCGGCGAGATCACGTCGTAGGCCGCCACATGCACGAGGTTGCCCTCCGCCACCCCCCCCCCTCCTGCGTCGGCTGGCCGAAAAGTTGCAGATTTGCGGCACTTGGTCGCGGGCCGGCCCGGATTTGGCTTTTCCAGCCGCCGGTGGCTGCGCCAAGCGATGAATGGTCGGGGAGCACCTCGCCACAACCCCGACAAAGTCCCATTGCCGCATGCAGCTACGGGTTCGTCCTGTTGCCGCCGCCGACGGTTTGCCGGCATGGATTCGGCCGGCCGTCCGCCGGGGTCGGCGCTCGCGCAGCGGCTCCGGCTCACCGATGCCGCTCATATAGTGCGACGACTGCATGAGGACAGTGCTGCGGCTAACTTCAGGCACGCCGAAGCACCCCGGATGGGTGTTCTTCAAATGCGAAAACGACGGGGTACGTGTTCTTTTCTTTCGGCTTTGGCACCGCATTCTTTGGTTCAATTTTGATAGCTCATTTCGAACACCATCATGTGTGTAGGAAGATGGATGCTCATTTTGATTTTGGGAAGGCGAATACATTGATTTATTGATAGAAAGAAAATTAATAGACGTTGGTGCACTCCTTAATAGAATCGAAGGCAATGAAGCGGCTGCATGTGAAACTAGGGAGGAAGCAACGTCTATTTTTTTAGAACCAAAGAAGAAGAATGAAGAATGCAAAATCAAGAATTCACAGATCAACAATGAATGCATGGAGAAGATATTGGTCGAACTAGTGAGAGCAGTTATGGAAGTTGGAAATCTTTTAAAATGCATAAGTGTGGTTTTTGTTTTCTTTGGTCTTGCTATTCTACCAAAGATTTGATGATATCTATGTATTCAATGTTGTTGAAAAAGCAAAAAAAAATGCATTATCTTGCGTCAAATTGAGGTGCAAATTTAGAATTTGCGGGCCGGCGGCAGAGGCGCAAGAGCAGACTTCGCAAAGTCGACCCGTATTAATGTATATTTCGCGAATATTCTTTTATACAGGTCCGATTTGCGAGGTCTGCCTCTGCACGCGTCCGCGCCGGTCCGCAAAATCGTTTTTCTACAAACTGCAAACGTATTTTACGGGTCAGCAGAATGCGAGTCTGCTAGAGATGCTCTTACCATGTGTGCAAATGGGTTGCGTGGGTCTGCATGCGTATGGGATTTGCATGCGTGACGTGGCGATATGCATGTGTTGGCTGCTTCCGGCGCTTTCTCGATGGAGTATGTGTCATGTCGTTTATATTTTTCTAGCCACCGCTTTTTTTTTAGCATCAGTACAAACACAAGCGCTCATATACACGCGCATACACTCACCCCTATGAACGTCTCCTCCCACTGAAAGCGTATCACCGGAAATCCTGAAATAAATTCAGGAATAATGCGAGCACCAGAATTTGAACCCTGGTGGGTTGGGAATACCACTGTCCATCTAACCAACTTAACCACAGGTTGATTCGCTTCTAGCCACCGCTTGATAGGTTGGTTCTGGATGTCAACCGCTTAATTAATTCTTCTTATGTTTGAGGTCGGTTGTTAGCTTATAAATAGGAAGACTTGTTATGGGTTTGTTTCACGCTTCAGATTTCTGGTGTCTGTATTCCTAGCCGTCGGGTCGCTCATCTGGGATGTGTGGTGGAGATCGCAGCTGGTGCGCGCCTCGCGGACTCGGCGGCCTTCGAGATGTGGCCTTCACCATGCTCGGCATCCCCGTCGTCGTGCGTGCCGCCGTCGGCTGCGCTACGGCGGACCGCACACAAGAAGGTGCACGGTGGGAGGTGCGTGCAAAACATGGTGGCGGACCGCACACAAGAAGGTGCACGGAGGGACGTGCGTGCAAAACATGGCGGCGGCCCTGAACGTGGCGATGGCGATGGCGAGTGGGCACGTGGGGTGCATCTGGCTGCTGCTGCCGGACACCACCGACGCCGACGATCTTCGGATGTGTGCAGTCCATGAATACGTCCTTACGGGAAAGCACGCCATGCCGGGAAGTTGTGGCTTCTGCCGACAGAAGCAGAAGGGATGCAGGGACGTGGCGGTGTGGATGACAGGTTGCGGCATGCATGTCATCGAATGCCGCGAGGCCATGGAAGGATGTGGAGAAACCATGAGTTCCACCTTGAGCCAACGAGGGGAGACGCACGCCATGCGCCCCAGCCCACGAGGCGACGGCGACGTACCAGGGGTCCAGGGCATGTAGCTCTCGATCGGGCGACGATGGCGTCTGACGTGAGGTCGCGCGGAGAAGAGGTGCACGGCAGGGCGCGTCGTGGTCGATGGTGGCGTCCGACGTGAGGTCGATCTATGTGGCGCGCGGGCGGAGAAGGGCGATGGCGGCGTCGGAGGTGCACAGCGGTGACGCCAGCGTCGGCGTCCACCGGAGCCCCGATCTCGCGCGGTTGGTCGGCCAGCGTCTTGACCCGAAGATAGTATATACTCATCATCAATGGATGAGTTATCTTGATGCATGCAGACCCCAGAATTCGTGCTGGAGAAGAGAAACACGATCCGCTGCAGCCTGTTATCCGTGAAGAGGCCGCAGATCCTGGTCCAGGCCGAGGTACGGTACAGCCAACGGATGATGTGCGCGTCCCGTCGATGGCCGGTCACTCCGCGTCGTTCTTCATGGCGTGGGCATCGACAGAGCCGTCGTTGTGGTCGCCTACTTGGAGCTAGGGAGCGAACGGCCAGCGAGAAGTAGGTTTTCCAGGAGTAGAACGTGGGTTCGTGGAGAGAGAGCTTGACAGGGACAAGATCGTGGATGGGGGTGTGCATGCAGCAGGGAAGCGGCGGTGACCGGCTGCGCGGGAGCAAAGGGGTTGGGTCTCACCGGAGATGGAGGAGGTAGGGGAAGCCATTGGAGCGGAAGCAAGAGAGAGGATCAGGGAAGAGCGACTGATATACTACGATCAAAGAGTCTGAAGAACTTTTGGATGCAACACTTGATTCAGTATTCAAGACGAACACAACAGCAGCGACAGTTTGTGGCGATTCGACTGCAGTTCCATCTTCCAGTTCCAGACTCTCCCGGCCGCTGCAAACGGTCAGGCGTCAGCTTTATGTTGCTCTGTTTCCCGCGTGACATCACGTCAGGGGCTGAAACTAGTATTTATGTAGGATAATCATCGTCATGTGCCAACTAGCGAGACCGAAACCTTGTCAGACGATTATTCACCAGGTATTGATCCAACATCTGTTCTCTTCTTTTAGACGCTGGATTTTATTCTGTTGGATTTTTTTTTGGAATAAAAGAAGGGCTCGCACCCCTCCGATTTTCATTAACGAAAACCACCGCGTTCTTGAGCTACATGACACTGACAGGCAGGGGTGTGCAGCGGGCAAAGCCAAGCTGAATCCACCCCTCGCCCGGCGACAAGTTCTCCAAGCTAACATCCTCTTAATCAAGTTATTACAGTCATCCAGCACTACGAAATCGAACTAAGCAAAAGAGAGAGCAAAAGAAAACTAAGAACAAGAAGCAAAGCAGTCCATTCGTCCTTCAGGGAAGAGATCTCCTTTTTCATTCCAGCCACGGCACATGAGTGAATTGCAAAAAATCATCACATTTGGGGCATCGATTGCAGAAAACCACGAGGTCGCTAATCATTTGCAAAAAACACCGCACATTCAGTAAACTTTTTGCAGTGTGCACTGATCGACCGATTTGCTTCGTTTGAGTGCGTTTCCGACAGATGGGGCCCGGTTTCCCCCTACGTGGCATAACGGATGGCAAACGGCGCCGTCTGGTCGAGACGACCTAGTCGGCTCGTGTCAGACGGGCCGACCGCGCCGCCCCCACTCCACTTCTCACTCACTCGCTCCTCTGCTCTCCTTGGGGCTTCAATGGGGAAGGCGAAACCTGGCGCCGGCGGCCGCGGCGGCGGCGCTTCCGCTGGCGATGCTGGTGGTGCTGGAGATCCACTGGAGCTCTGCGGGAGCTCGAATCCTTCTCAGGCGGTGCCTCCTCCCCAATCCCCGGACCCGCAGTACACGGCGGCTAGGGCATTTGCCAAGGCGGTGAAGGCAAATCCGACGGGCAGCCAGCACTTTGCATCCTCCTTCGGCGGTGTGGTGTAAGCCATCCATCCTCTCCCCCTCCTCACTGTTTCCCTGTTTCCCCGATCTGGATTCTAGGGTTAGGGTTCTAGGACAAGTACAGAGTTGGGGATTATGTTGTTGGTATTTGGTTTGCATTATTGTGTTATAGTAATGTTAGTGAACTGCAAATTAGCTTGCCCTTAATTATTCAGTCATGGTAACTGAATTTTATCTGTAATGTTTGGGTTCTAGGGTTAGGATTATTGGGTTACAGTAATGGTTTGGAGTGCAAATTAGCTGTAACACTAGTTTTCAACATAATGGCTCAATAGTCAGTTGTTTTAATTGAATTGTTTAACACTAGGTTTACTGAACTTTATCTGTATTGTTCAACACAAGTTTTATCTGAATGTTAACAACTATGTTAAATGAACTAGGTTGGATGATGAAGAATGGGAAGTGAGGTTCCATTTCTTTGATAGAGATAATTTGGAAAGAACCATTTGCTTATCAGACATAACATATTGAAATCTTATTGCACTAATAGAGTTGGAAGGATTTAGTTCAAGAGATTATATGTATTATGTCAGAGATCCAGGAGTTGGGGTGTCAGGAATGGAAGAATTAACTAATGATGACAAGGTTGAAGAAATGTTGGATGACATATGCAGTAAAGGAAATAATGTGGTTAACATTACAGTTATGAGAAGTGATGCACCCACACCAGCTGACCTGAACACTGGTCATGTTTATGAAGAGAAGGTCCCTTTGTCTGAATTAGGTGTACCACTTGTCTATGAGGTAGATACTTCAGGAGTTCTTTTCCCCAGTCCAGTTAAGCCCCAACCACAGCCTGTCCAGGTCATGAACACCCAGGAGAGTTCATGTTTGAAGCTTAAGGGTCCAAGTGAACCAGAGTTTGCATTGGACTATGGTAGTGAGAGGCATGAGTACTTCATGGAGACAGACCAAGATCAAGAGAAGATTGAGAAGATGATGGAGCAGAGGAGGAATGAAGAGATTGAAAAGTTTAGGACCAATAAGAAACAAAAAGAGAAGTACAAGGAAGCAAAGAGAAAACTTCCAGAGCTGCTTGCTGAAGAGTTCACTGACAGTGATAGTGACAATGAGATTTTAGAAGATGAAGACATAATAGCTAGGCTGGAGGCAATGAAGAGGCATAGAGCTGATCCTCTCAATCACTTTGAAGGAGACACTGATGTAGAAGAGCTTTATGAACCAGATGAGGAGTTGGAGGATGAAGCAGGAGAGGAGGAGGTAGGACAGGATGAGCAAGCTGAGGAGGGTAGGAGAGGAGGAAGCACTATAGGAGGAAGTAGTGCAGGAGGAAGCAGCAGCACAGGAGGAAGCCAGAGGAAGGGGCCAACAACCAGATCACATGGAAGTCTTGACCAAATCATAGAGCAAGATTGGATACCTTCATCTGATGAAGAGAGCAACCCAGGTGACTTAAGTCAGGATGATAATGATGGTGCTCAGCTTCCAACATTTAGGCAACCAAATGGTAGGAAGAGTAGGGCCAGAAAGCAGAAGCCTAGGCTTTGGTATGATGAGAAGAGGGAGAACCCACAAGAACAATTTGTGAAGAAACTTTGTTTTCTAGATGTCCAACAATTCAGGAGAGCACTTCTTACATTTCACATCTCACAAAACAAGAACTACTCTTTTCATAGGAACTGCTCAGATAGAGTTATTGTAGTTTGCAGTACAGAAGACTATCCTTTTTTCATTGCTGCTTCTCAAATAGCACATGAGAAAACTTTTTGTATAAAGAAGATGAACTTGTACCACAATTGTGCTGATGTAGGAGAGAGCACCAAAGTGACTGCAAGATGGTTGGCACATGAGTGTGAGGAACAGTTGAGGGCAGACATAAACACACCAGTCCAGACCATAATAGCCAATTTGAAGAGTAAACATGGAATAGAAGTGTCCATTCACATGGCCTACAAAGCAAGGAAAGCAGCTAAGAGTGTTGTCCAAGGAGATCAAAGGGCACAATACACAAGGATAAGGGATTACCTCCAAGCTGTGTTGGATACCAATCCAGGAAGTAGATGCATTGTTACAACAAAGCAATTGAAGACCCATCCTAGCATAAATCCTAGATTCCATGGCTTGTTCATGTGCCTGAATGCTTGCAAAGAGGGTTTCCTAGTTGCAGACCCTTCATAGGTACCTATATTAATTTGTGTGAACACAATCATTTATGTTGTCCTAGTACTAATGTGAAATTTTCTGCTGTAGGTGTTGATGGCTGCTTCATTAAGTTGACCACAGGGCAGCAAATACTGGCTGCAACTGGTAGAGATGGTAATAACAACATATTTCCCATTGCATTTGCAATTGTTGACAAGGAAGACACTGCCAGCTGGTCATGGTTTCTAACACAACTGAAGTATGCTCTTGGTGGTGAGTCAGGGAAGCATGGCTACTACACTATCATATCTGATAGACAAAAGGTAACTCATACACCATAGTACTTACAAATAGTGCAAATTAGAACATGCTTAGTACTTACAAATAGTGCAAATTAGAACATGCTTAGTACTTACAAATAGTGTCTTCTGGCATCATATTCAAACATTAGTTTACTTTCACAGGGTCAGCTTAAAGCACTAACCAATGTATTCCCAAATTGCCCTCAAAGATTCTGTCTTAGACATATTTATCAGAACTTCCAAAATAGCTGGCTTTAGAGGTGAAGAGTTAAAGAAATACATGGATCAGGCTAGTTATTCATATACTGAGCATGGATATAATCAAGCAATGGATGGTATGAAAAAAGAGTGTCAAGCAGCTTGGAAATGGCTTAGTAAGATACCAAAGCATACATGGGCTAGACATGCCATGGACACAAATTGTAAAACTGACTTGGTTGTGAACAACATAAGTGAAGTATTCAATAAAATGATACTTGATGTGAGAGGAAAACCAATTAAAACCATGGTTGATGGGATCAGAACAAAATTGTTAGTTAAGTTCAATGCCAATAGGACCAAGACAGAGACAGCTAAGTGGCAGATATGCCCAACATATGCTGAAAAGCTGGAAGAAGCTAAACATCATTCCAGATTCTGTCAGTCAATCAAGGCTGGACCTGATCTATACCAGGTTGCAAGTGGAGAAAGCACATATGCAGTAAATCTTAAAGATTACACATGTGGGTGTAGAAAATGGGACATGACTGGGGTTCCTTGCAATCATGGTGTTTCAGCAATTAACAAGGCTAAACTACATCCAGAAGATTTTGTTAATGCATTCTTCAAGAAACCAATGTATCAACAAGCCTACAGTCCAATTGTCTACCCTGTGCCTGGGCCTGATCTATGGCCAAAGACTGGGACCCCTGACATAGAGCCACCTGTTTTCAGAGACAAGCCAGGAAAGAAGCAGACAAAGAGGAGAAAGAATCAGTTTGAGAAGCCAGCTCCCAAGGATACTTCTAGGATGGCATCAATCACTTGAAGTAATTGCAATTTGAGTGGGCATAGGTACACTAGCTGCCACAAAAATCTTAAGCCAGCCCTTGCAATGAGAAGGAACCAACATCAGGTTAATTGTCCAAACTTCAAAAAATTCAGTTTATGATTATATTTCCTATACTATGTTCTAATCTTTGTATGTTTACACTGCAGGAAAACAGAAGAGTTGATGCAGCTTCATCAGCCCCAAGGGCAGCTCCATCAGTACCCAGGGCAAGAACTACAGCTCCACCAGCACCTAGGCCAGCTCCATCAGCTCCAGCAGTTCCCAAGGAAAGAACTACAGCTCCACCAGCACCTAGGCCAGCTCCATCAGCTCCTCCTGCTACTAGGAGAGCAACTGCATCTACTGTTGCTGCTTCTAGGCCAAGTTCATCTACTGCTGCAGCTACAAGGCCAAGTTCATCTACTGCTGGTGCTTCTAGGCCAAGTTCTTCTACTGCTGCAAAGAAAACATTCATACCACCTAGAGCTTCAGGTACTGGACGGCTGAGAAAACCTTCTTATAAAATGTCTGAGTGGTTCAATTGTTCCCAGGGCAGCAAGAAGAAGTAATTTCATGATGGTGATGTTGAAAACAATTTGAAGTTTGTGATGTTCAAAACAGCTGTGAGTTTGTCATGTTCAAACCAGTTTAATTCAGCCTATTTTGGCTACTTTGTGATGGCACTATGTAAGTTACCTAATTATGGTTGTGATCAAGACTTTTATGCATGAGGATGTCAAGTAGACTATGATAATGATTATGTTGAATATGATGCTGTCATTTAGACTTTGTTGCATCAAGCTATTTAGGATTTTATATTAATGATGATGTTGTTGTTGTCACTTAGGGTGGCTCGGCGTCGACCAACCCCTAAGTGAAGCAAATTTGTCACTTAGGGTGTCTCGGCGTCGACCAACTCCTAAGTGAAGCAAATTTGTCACTTAGGGTGGCTCGGCGTCGACCAACCCCTAAGTGAAGCAAATTTGTCACCTAGGGTGGCTCGGCGTCGACCAACCCCTAAGTGAAGCAAATTTGTCACCTAGGGTGGCTCGGCGTCGACCAACCCCTAAGTGAAGCAAATTTGTCACTTAGGGTGTCTCGGCGTCGACCAACCCCTAAGTGAAGCAAATTTGTCACGTAGGGTGGCTCGGCGTCGACCAACCACTAAATGAAGGATCCAAACTACAAACAGACCTTTCATCAAAAAAACCAACATAAAAATAACACTACAAACATCTTCATTAAATGATCCAAGCTAAACCCATTACATGCCATGCCATACTTCACAGCTTAGTTCAACAGATTCAAATTTAGCACACATTACAAGCCATAGTTCAATGCTTCATAAGTAAATTAGTTCAACAGATTCAAACTTAACACATTACAAGCCATAGTTCAAAGCTAGTAACTAAAGACAATGACCCACATGGTCATATGACAACACAATTTATTCTTCACCACAAATATCCTTGATTTCCTTCAGCTTCCTCTTGTTACTTTCACCTGCTTTCTTCAGGTCAGCAACAGCACACTGCAAAGTACTCTTCTCAATGCTCAACTTCTCCTTCTCTTTAGTCAACTCAACAATGTAACAATCCGGCTTCTCCTTCTCTTTCTTCAGGTCAGCAAAGCTAAACTCCAAAGTCCTCTTATCAGAGCTCACTTTTCCTTCTCTTTCAGATGATTGAACTTCAAATTCCTAATGACATTGGCTTGAGCAACATGAATGCACTTCAACTGATCAACAACTACCTTCAATTTTTTGATCTCAGCATCCTTTTCCATGCTGCTGTCAGCAACATTCATATCAGTTACATGTGGCAGATTATCCTGAGAATCCAAGAGGTTGTTCACATCTTCAACAAGCTTCTCATAAGTCTCCTGCAACTCTTTTTTCTGTTGTGCTAGATTGTGCACAGTAAATGAATGCTCAAGGCATGCCATCTTATTGGCCTGGATGCTATCCTCATACATAAGCCACAGTTTGTGGAGTGCATTCTGCAGATGATCTGGCCAGTCCTCATCTACCCACTGCACTAATCCACAGTTATTAACTCCCTGCAATACAAAATAAAGTAGTTCAAACATGTTGTCACATGTTACATTTTCAGTTAAGTTCAGATTACAGTTAAGGTGCAGATTCAGTTAGATCAATTCAACTCAAAAAACTAAACAACAATTATTGTGAGCATGTTTCCTAACATGAACAGTTACTATGAACATAAATCAATATCAATGAACCATGAACAGGAACTATGAGCAATGAACAGTAAACCCTAGAACATGAACAGTTAACCCTAGAACAGATGAACTGTACTACACAGTAAAGGTTTCACATTGCAACTAATTTACTAACTTACTTCTACGGCACACGCAATGAACCTCCTCCCAGTGCTTATCCCTTGGAATGCAACACATTTCTTCCCTGGCTTGCCATGCTCGCACATCACCCTCAAATCGTCAGC